>NW_028292582.1:18110773-18390052 GCF_029948245.1 Actinia tenebrosa
GAATGATGAGATGAGATGAGGAGAATCATTTGAGACCTGACGATTTGAGATAGGATTTAGATTGAGGTGAGATTTGCAATGAAATGAAATAGGATGCGATGAAGATGAGATGAGCGACAAGAATTGTAATGTGATGGAGATGAGATGAGGAGATCATTGAGATGAGATTAAGGTTAGGTGAGATTGAGATGAGACCAAGGTTGGCGGAGATGAGGTGAGATGAGATGAGGAAAGGTTGCAGAGCGAGACTAGCGGTGGCAATTAATGCAGGTGTGCAGAGAGTTGAGTACTCAATGACAGGTTAGATGAGGTAAGACTAGTGAAGTGGAGATGAAATAAGGAGATAAAATAGATGAGCTGAAGCAGATGAGATGGATAGGTGAGGATCGATTACGAGAATCATTTGTGAGATGATCATATTTAGGTGAGATGAATGGGAAAAAATAGGAGGATGATTATTTGAGGTCCAGGGGACTATCGTGTTTGCGCGAAGGTGTGGGGTCTAGATGAGTGAAATTGATTAAAACAAGAAAACAAAGCGCTGTGTCTCTTTGCGTGTATAGGCAAATAGTGACGATTGCAAGGCTTGGACGGTAAGTTAACTTTAGTCTAAATAAAAGTTCTAGAATGTTTCGACATAAAGAAGGTAGGATTTCTGGCAGAATGAAGATAAGGATATAGGTGGTGAGGTGAGTAGCATGGAAGTAAGGTTGAGATGAGATGGTATGTGATGAAAGAATGAGATGAGGAGATCATTTTGAGATGAGATAAGATTAGGTGAGATGAGATATGAGACAAGGTGTTGGCGGGAGCAATTCTAATGAGTGAGGTGGAGAATGAGATGAGGAAAGGTTGCCAGAGATAAGGTGTGAAATGAGATAAGGAGGTGAGGTGAGGTCAGGGTCATGGTAAAAAGTGAGATGGTGAGGTTAGAGTGAGATGGATTTGAGCGCCTGAGCCATGATCTGAGATGAGACAAGTAAGTGATAGTTTGAAGATAAGATGAGATGCAAGATGAGGTATGAGATAAAGAATTATATGCATGCAAACGGATGAGACTGAGAAGATGAGATGATGATGATAGGAAGTGAGATGAGTGATGAGGTCAGGATGAGATCGATATGAGTGAGTGAATGATTTTAAAAACAGAAACCGCCTGTGTCTCTTTGCGTGT
The DNA here is from genome assembly GCF_029948245.1 of Actinia tenebrosa. Taxonomy (NCBI): domain Eukaryota; kingdom Metazoa; phylum Cnidaria; class Anthozoa; order Actiniaria; family Actiniidae; genus Actinia; species Actinia tenebrosa. Next base: position 18,111,948 of record NW_028292582.1, read on the forward strand.
AGGGCAAAATAGTGCGATATGCAAGGCTTGGACGGTAGGATGTAAAACTTTAGTCCCTAAATGAAATTTTATAGAATGTTTCGACATAAAGTATTAAATAGCAGTGATGAGGGGTGAGGTGATGGATGAAGTAAGTAAGGAGAAGGTGAGATGATGTAATGTGATGAGATGATAGATGAGGAGATCGTTTTTGAGATGAGATAATATGGTGAGATGAGATGAGATTGAGATGAGGTGGCGGAGAGATGAGATGAGGAAAGGGATGGGGATGCCAGAGATAAGGTGTGAGGTCATAGATGGGAAGGTGAGATGAGAGATGAGATGAGAGCATGAGATGAGATGAAAATGAATGAAAATCGTTGTGGAGATAAAAGGATGAGAGAGATGAGACGATGAGAAACAATGATAACTGAGATGAAATAGGATGAGATCGACAGATCAGATCAGACGAGATGAGATGAGATGAATAATGAAATAGGATGAGATGAGTGATGATTTGAGGTCAGGGGAAGTCGTGTTGGAGCTGGAGGTGTTTCTGAGGTGAGGTGAAATGATTTAAAAAAGAAAAAACACCTGTGTCTCTTTGCGCCTAGGCAAATAGTAGATTTCTGCAGTGTTGGATCTCTCCCCTCTCCCCGAATTGTCGCTAGTGTAGCAAATGTTTTTAAATGGGAGTGTAAGAAATTAAAAAAAACGAATAGAGAAACAGAGGATATAAGGGTATAAGTTCAATCTGTTCATTCATTCTAAAAACCAACCTTGTTGCGTTGCAAGTCGTAGTACTTATACCTTTTGCAACACGTTTTTGCAACAAAGATATGTTGTGCGTTCCAATTAAATTGCGAGGTGAGAGGAAATAGAGCAAACGCTCTACCACTTGCAACGCAACAATGTTGCACGACCAGTTGGATTATTATGTTGTTTCCCGTAATTCGTCGCCTTAACTAGCATTTGTCTTTTCCTTTATCACAAGATGCTGAATTTAAAACAACTTCGATTTTATTTTCCCCTTCTTCCACTGCAGTTTTAGAGTCGTTTGCAGTGTTTTTATATATTTTAATCACTGTCTACCCAAATCCCAGGACTCTATTGCGGGTTTTTATCATGCTGTTCCAGAGAGTGCGATGTTTGTAATAATTTTGCCACTGAATGATTGAATCATCCAGCTAGGTTCATCCAATATCAAGCAACAAATTTAGTTCTTGTACTTCCAATAATGTCATCTATTTTTAAGTAAAATTACATAAAGTTCGCTTTCACAATCACATGTCATCTATGAAAACCAATAGAAAGATTTGAAGCTGCCATTCATTCTAATGCTAGTCATCATCAGGCGCGTACACTGGAAAAATCAATTAATTTCCATACTATGGAAATACTATGGAAATAATCTGTAAATACACTGTAAATCATCATTTACATACTAAATGTACTTTTACATACTATTTTTTAACTGTAAATTGTTTGTAAATTACTGTGATATTGTTTGTAATTTCTTTCATATTGTTTGTAAATTGTTTGTAAATTACTGTGATATTGTTTGTAAATTTCTTTCATAGTTTGTAAATTGTTTGTAAATTTCTGTCATATTGTTTGTAAATTTCTTTCATATTGTTTGTAAATTGTTTGTAAATTTCTGTCATATTGTTTGTAAATTGTTTGTAAATTTCTTTCATATTGTTTGTAAATTGTTTTGTAAATTTCTTTCACATTGTTTGTAAATTTCTTTCATATTGTTTGTAAATTTCTTTCATATTGTTTGTAAATTGTTTGTAAATTACTGTGACATTGTTTGTAAATTTCTGTCACATTATTTGTAAATTTCTGTCATATTGTTTGTAAATTGTTTGTAAATTACTGTGATATTGTTTGTAAATTTCTTTCATATTGTTTGTAAATTGTTTGTAAATCTAAGTCATATTGTTTGTAAATTGTTTGTAAATTTCTTTCATATTGTTTATAAATTGTTTGTAAATAGAGTGCACGCAGTTCATACAGGCAGTTCATACAGAATCCTTTGTTTCCTATTGTTTGATTATCACTATTTAGTACTAAAAATTGTTAAGTATTTGTTTCACGGGTTTAGTGCGAGCACTCTAACTGTGACATTTTTTGTAAATATAATTTTTGTGATATTATTCGTGAATTTATGTGATGTTCTTTGAAATCTAAAGTTACAAGTAACAGAACAGTGCTTGGTTGCTAGTAAAAAAATGTACTTTATTGCAATTAAATTAACATTTATTAATGCATACAAGAATATATTGCTAAATACATTGACTGCATACACATATATAAATACAATATTGTTGTCCAGAGATAAAAAACATTTTAACATGAGAAATTTGAAAAAGTATCTTAAATAATTTTATGATGTTTCCATTCGACAGTATTATTATTGGTGATGTTCAAAATGGTCTAGATCATAGCTGTACAAGTGACATGTACATATAGCTGATGTTCAAATATCTTTTCCATTAATATTCGCAGAAGACTCAGACCTCAGAAGAAAGCATTTAGTATGTGGATTTTTTCATTTGCACAGATATGAATTTCATGTGCTATTTATGTCAACCTTTTTTCAGAAAATTGTCATCGCACAACAATCATAAAAAAATATGTTTCAGAGAATTCAATTGACCCAAAAATTGCTGTTATTCTACAATCTACCAAGGGATGCACATGGAAAAACTGGTAAAAAAGCAGCAATAAAATAAAATTGTGAACTCAGACTTAGATATCTGTGATCATGGATTTAAGGTTACTATAAGTAAAACCTTCATCGTCATTTTTTCTTCTTATTATTTCTTCTTCGTATAAAAACTCCCCAAGAAGTTCACACAAATGGTTCTTCTTGAAGAGTTTTGTGAAGGGGACATTGTTGTTTAAGCAAGCTTGCTTCAAAACCTTCATTTGCACATCTTGCAATTTTGGTATTCCCAAGAAGAACAGAGCAACAATTGTTGCCTCTGATTTGGTAAGCTGAAATAAACAAAAGGAAACAGTAAGTATCTCCAATACATCAGAACAACAATAATATGTTACATGCAATGCATGGGTGCATATACAATATTGTTGATAACATTTTTTGTAAGTAATGCGTATGTAGAGATATATATTATATACACATGTCTAATTGTTGTTACCCTTGGGCTTCACCAGAAAGCTAGAAGATCAAATCAAATGTTGTTGAAGTAATAAAAAAAATTTAAATAAATAAATCCACTTTATTTACATCTCAATGTATTTAGCTCTTGAAGAGCTAATTTGGGGAGACAAATTAGAAACCGTAATATAAACATAATATTGTTAAAAATCCCAACTGGCTAGGAGACAAACCAGTTGGCTCACTATTTAAAAAGCATGGCAGAGAAATTGTATTTTGTCCAAACAGGGACCCAATTAACAAATACAATGTCATCTAGTGGCCAGAGTGGGAATCGAACCTTGGACCGCAGGGCTGTGAAACCAATGCTCTGACCACTCAACTATATGCTGACTAAATAAATATTATCTTACCAGGCCAATTTTCCACATTTCCAACTTGTTTTCCTTTATCCTTTGCTCTCTTCTTTCGAAGTAGTCACTTTGCCCATCATGTTGCTGTAATAAAAATGAAAATATCAAACATTCACAACATAATTAAAAATCGTTGATGTAAAAAAAAAAAAAAAAAAAAAAAATTAAATTAAAAGAATATTGCAACTGATTAATTAACATTTTATACAAAATTAATCATTGTTTATCGCCTTATATAAAGATTCACAGATTAAAATATTCCAATTTCTTTGTAATTTGAATTTGAATTTGATACCTCATTATTCTCTACTTGACATGTTTCCTACAAGAAATAAAATGGTCTGTTCATAATCATATTCATATATAGTAAAAAGCAATCTTGAAGCTATAAGGACAGACGTGTGCATCCAATCATATGGCCACCTTTTTATTTTTTCAAATAATATAATTTATGATTTTCAATATATAGTAGCATAGTAATGAATACTCAAATAATAATAATGACGATGATGATAATAACAATGGGTCTTTACTCAATCAATAAACAAAATATTGAAGGTTACAACAATAGTAAGAAAATCATATAAAATCTATAAAATCTATGAAGATCTAAAAACCTATAGTAATAATTACAGCAAATATATACGATAAAAGTTAAGTTAACAAAAAACTAAAATAGGTACTAAATCTAAGACTGCATGTACTGCTAAATTATATTTAAAAAGTAGTCTATTTACGAAACTATTTTGAATTTAAATCTTTTGGTATTTACTAAGGGCATTTGAGATGTTTTTGTTCAAAGCCTGCTTGATGTTTTTTTTTTAGAGAAAACAGTGGATGGTGCCTAATTACATTACTACAATATGTAAATCTAGTTATAGAGCCTTCGAATTCTATGATAGCTTTTCTAAGAGTTCTAAATAATAATATTTAAGATTGCATTTTATCTGAATTTTTGAGGAAAAATTTAGTGCTTGTATTAATTTCGTAAAAAAACTCTGTAGAGGTGGCTTAAGTTGGACACCCATAGCAGTAATACAACAAAGAAAGTTGTTAAATTTTATAAAAGATACAGGTACTTACAATTTCAAGAGCAGCTTTTTTGTTGCTTGGTCCCTCTTCTTCATGATCAGTTGTTTGCTTTAAGCCCTACATGTATATGAGATATATTGGGAGCATAAATGTATGTTGTTATTATTAATATTATTATTATTATCATAAAATAATAATTATTAATTATATTATCAATAATAATAATACTAATAAGTATAGGTAATAGGATTACATACATGCTGTCCTGTTTGAAAATAATTGGATGAAAAAAATTCAGAGGACTGACAAGATTGGAAGAGGCCGATAGGCCGAGTCCAATATTTTGGCAGTTCAAGGATTTTTTTAATTCAATTATTTCCAAATTGGACAGACATGTAATACTATTGCAGATTAATTACATCATCGTTTTTTAACGCTAAAAAGGTCTTCAAAAAGAAGATCCCAATTTAACAACTTCCACCATTTGGAAAAAAAATTGAAAAAAAGTAAACAAAGGCCGGCCGGTCGTAAGCAGATGTCACGTTGATTGGCTCAAAGTCAATTTCTATTGTTTCCCCTGAGATTTGATTGGCAGATACAAAAAATGCGAATGGAAGCCATCCAGATTAATCTTTAATTTGGACAGGAAAGAAATTTGAAAATTGAAAATAATACAATAGTTGCTATGGGATTATAAAGTGATGATACAATTATAATAATAATAAAAATAATAAAAATAAAAATAATTATTTTTATTTTTATACTTATTATTATGAATATTATAATAATATTTAAAAACATATTATTAAAATAACGATAATAATAATAATGATAATAATAAATTATGTAGGTTAACACAAAACAAAGGCAGGGGGCTGTGCATATGTTGGTTGATTACATAGGGAAGACAATATTTTCAAGGATACTGAACATATAAACTTACCTTAAGATTTCTTTTCTTCAGGGTATCCTGAGCTGACACCACCTTTAAAGACAAAATGTAATGTTTATAGTTGAATATTATGATTACAAAATCCTAGATCTAGTACTACTGATATCCTCATCTTAACTGCCCCTTACTTTAGAATTACTTAAGATGTAATTAATGAAAAATAGATCAGACTAATTTTTGCCATAATCTTAGCCTTTAAATTACATCTAAGTATAATTGGTAAATCTTCACCTGATTTTTTCACTAGAGTTTATCATTATTCGTATTTTTTTGCTATATGTAATTTAATTTTTCGTTAGGGTGCATTTAATTTGGAGCCAATCTCTGTTGTGCTTACCCCTTCCAATATAGCTTTGGAAATTAGATAATTGTCATGGATAAAGTTATGTAAATAAACAAATAAATATTAATTTGTTTATTGATATCATTTATGAAAATGCTCGATAACAAGGGCTTGTAATACACGTATGTAATGTGGCTTTGAATAAATAAATTGAAAAGAAATTTTCTTTATATAGACAATGGAAAAATATACCTAATAGTCACTGAATGTTTAAGGTTATAATGTACATTCACAGGCTGTTTTGCAATAACTGTACATAATTCAAAAATCAACAGATGGGTCATTTTTTAGAAAACATATATTGATCTATATATCATTTTAAAAGGTTATATCTATGACAGACTACAATGTTGCACACCTTGGTTTTTCCACTAGACGTACCCCTAGTTTTGCTGTGGTAATTGTTCTATAAAAAAAAATAAGATAAGCAGATTGCATGTACATCTTGTATTAAGTCTGCACTCGTCCAGATGCACAGATGGCTTAAAAATGTGGTGCGAAAAAAGACAATTTGATTTGAGTATATGACTTTTTATCGTTTTTCTTTAATGCGCAGAAAAGTTAAATAAAGCAATTATTTTATATAAAAATAAAATCAAAAAAATTATTAGTTACTTTTTTCTGTGCAGCATGGCAACTGAAAGGAAGCTCATTGTTTGAAATAACCATGATTGTCATATTATAATGTGTACATCTGTACTCTGACAACATAAAACTCTGGACCAATCAAAGTATACATAGTAATGATACCCCGACCACTCTAAAGTATTTAATATACAAAACATTTTCTTACTTTGCCTTTGTAAGCACTTGGCTTTCTGGCATGGGATAACTTGTTCCCAATGAAAGCTTTTGCCCGCTTTCTGTCTAAGGTGACAACACCATGACCATGTACAATCAATACTGAAAGTATCATATCAGGGTTTAGGTGCACTTTAAATATTGATGATAAGTTATGAAAAGAACAAGAGTATTTGTTGTTGTTTTTATGATTTTGAAGTTTTAAGACCTCTAAACAAAGTTTTGTAATATATGCACTTCGCTTTTCGACTTCCATTCCCTGATTCATCTCAGTTCTTCTTGCAAAGAATTGGCAACAATCTCTTTCATAGTAAGCTATTTAATAATTCTAAGGGTATATATAGTGACATGGAATTCCAATGGGAACAGGGGGGGGGATAAACAAATAAGGAGTTCCTTGGCCAGGGGCCTTTAGCCGTTTTGGAATTTCCAAAAGCTAGGGGGTAAGAAAATCGGTGTCGCCCATGGTATAGGTATGGATATTTTCTGGAACTACCCAATGAGCAAATTTTCAGTAAAATCTGATACGTTTTGTGACAAACAGAAATACATGTGCTTCAGGAAATATGGGACTAAGCCAGACCTTAGCACACTTAAGCTCTCAAAAATGTTTATTCATTTTTTGAAGCTAGGTGAACAAGTAAATTTTCTTTGGCAGCAGCCTTAAAAAAATGTGAAATCCCTTAAATGAAAAAAGTTCCTACTTACCACTACTGTTTGTAGTTTCATTAATTTGTTGTCCTGCCATGTTATCCTGCTCTCAGCCTCTAGATATGGAGAAAAAGTTATAATTGTAAACTTACTTCATTTCTAGTTGCCTATTGCTGTGGTTTTCATATCTATGCAGACAGCGAATTTTAAACATCGATGTGCAAAGAAGTGTTTTCAGCTATTATTTCAAAAACCCCATTCACAAATATTTGAATGACCAATTCCTAGCCAATGCTAAGATTTAAAGATTATGACCTTCATTTTAGTAGTTTCAAAACAAACTCAAATTTAAATTTCAAATAATAAATGAAATCTTCCAGCCATGATACAAACACATGAAGGAATGCTGAACTGCCCTTCCATGGTAATAGGTTAATAAATTTATACATGGCAAAAGTGGTATAAGCATGTTGGTAAGCTCATACTTAAGCTGTGCCTTGATTTATTCTCATTCCACATATAGCTGCTAGTGAGGTCAAATATGCGGGAAGTAGGGGTGTTATAGCAGCCAGTATTTAATTCCTTGCCTTTCACCAATGCAACCTGAGTTTGAGCCTTGCCTTTCACCAACGCAACCTGAGTTTGAGCCTTGCCTTGCTTGGTTTTGTAGAGAGCAAAGATATTTGTAAGAACTCTCCTGTGCTTTGAGGGCTTATCTCTGGGTCCTCCAGTTTTTGTCCCTCCATAAAAATCAACTTCTAAACTCCAATTCGTGCTTTACCTGTGTTACCCTCCTAACCAGAAAGGTTTGGTTTTACACAGGTAGTTCATTTGCATGTGATTCTGGCTCATGGGCTCAGTGTTATACCAGGACTTCATCCATAAATTCCCTCCAAAGACAATATATGCCGGAATGATAACGTAAAAATAGTATGAATAGCAGATTTAACTTTATAATGTCTACATCAGTCATGGGAGTTCTTATCATATAGTATTGACACAAAATTCATAAAATGTTTACCCTGGTCCCAGAGGCTCGACGATTTTTCTCCCGGCCACGTATATTTTGAGCCGCGAAGCGGTGAGCGAGCTGCGAAGCAGCGAGACCTCGTCGGAGCCTCTGGTAGGAACTGCATAGTTGATTGATCAGGCCGCACCAATAGAATTACAGATTGCTCAAAATTGTTCTGGTTCACTGATTGGCTGATTTGAAGTCCAGTTTGTGATTGGCTAAATTATTTGTAATGAAGGGTAGGGAGGTACAAGTATACATTGCTCATTATCTTATGTCAGTTTGTTTGTAATGTCAAGAGATTTCAAGGTTGTACAGGGTACAGAGGTTAGCTTGATAATTTCACACAATAACCATTGAAAGCCGATTTTAAAATCAATATCCGTTATAGAGTTGGTGAGTGTGTGTAGTCATTTATACGAGTTTCTCCCTTTGACTACCGATAAAATACAATAAAAAATACAATAGATATCTACAAGGCTGGCCTAGGCAACTAATCAGTAACACAACAGGCGTCGATCACATCATTATCACGACATGTTGACAGAAATTTGACAGAGCATTTGGTCCTTAACTTTGTAACTTTGTAACTCTGTAACTTCGTAACTTTGTAACTTGTAACTTCGTAATTTGTAACGCCAAAAAAAAAAAAAAAAAAAGCCAAAAAATTCAGAAGGTCCGTCGTGAACGTGAACCTCGGCATCGAGAACAACAGCTAGTCGTTTCACAAGATTTTCGTTGCGAGACTTTGGGCCAAAGAGGTGAATTCTTGGTCTTCCAGACGTAATACTACATTTGCAAAGTCGACAGGACTTTGAAGGATGTGAGATTGCGCTTTTCAATGGAGTATTTTTGTTTTAATTTCGTTCACAATTGGTTGCGATTCGTGTTGCTGAATGTAAACACCAGACTGTCACTTTGACATATTTGGACACGTGTACATGACAAAAGCACTTAGGTGGACTCCGCAAAGTTATTTTGGTCAACTACAACCTCCCCTCCCTAAATACCAAAAGTGCCACGGGGATCTCTTGTGTGATTGGTTAGTTCTAAATGATTGATTGACACTTTGATTTAGCATGGAAATGAGGTTGTATGCAGTTCCTACCAGAGGCTCCGACGAGGTCTCGCTGCTTCGCAGCTCGCTCACCGCTTCGCGGCTCAAAATATACGTGGCCGGGAGAAAAATCGTCGAGCCTCTGGGACCAGGGTATAAAATGTTGAATGAAAGCTATCAAACTATTGTATTGGTCCACGTTGAGTACTCAGCACTTCGATTCTAATATGAATTAGACCCACTTTCGATTGTAAATATAAGAACTAGAAAATCGTTTCTGATAAGCTTCAATTGTAAAAAAAAATGATGCTGTAGACAAAAGATGGAGATTATAAAGCATAAACACAATAGCAAGACAATCGCAACCCGGGACGATCCTTCCCCTTGTTTAGGAGGCCTACCATATTAAATATAAAATCTAAATACAATCTGAATTTCAGATAATGCTTCAACTAAGTAAACCACTTGGAGTTTTAGTTGTTTTTTTCCATAATCTAAAGCGAATATATCGAACAGGCTAGCTTAACCTAGCGAGGATTTCACACCTCCATCTTGATCAGAGTGAAAGGCGTAACGAAAAGGAACATTAACTTAGGTTACGCTCAAGATTATGTCTATAATAATCACAGATAAAGACACAATACATTACCTGGTAATTATTCTTGAGAGTGCTTCGAGGTTTACATTATTTTCAAGAGTTGTGACTAGCCGCCTACTTTCTCTGGTAAGTGTAGCGTGGTTAACGTGTCCGTAGTCTTGCCAGCCCGGGTCCCCAGGGGAGATGACGATACGAAGACACGATCACCATGCATCTTATTACGATCACGCATCTTATTGGCCAATAGATCAGAAGACATCTCTGCCATCGAGGACACAACCACCACGCTACATACCGGGACACTTGCCTGTTCAATTTATTGATTTGGGTCAGCGGTCAAACACACACAAGCATTCAATCGAGGCTGCAAGGTATAAGACAAAAAGATTTTTTAAGATTACCCTACAGCCTCGAATGATTGCTTTGTGAACCGATGAATGGACTGATGCGTGAACCAATATGGAAAGTGAGAAATTGATATTCGATATTCAATTCAGTGTCTTCATTCCTTTTTTTCTAATAACTTTGATAGTTGTACAGTCTTGTGCCGGCAGCCAAGTATGACGGTGTAATCCATTTCCGTTCCGTGATTAATTGAATTCTTGAAGATGTAAAATGAAGTAAAGCTAAGAGGTGTTTTCTTCATTTTTAACAACAGTCTTTATCTTCCATTTACGCAATTCATTTATATATGAATGTTAGTATACCATTTCAGCATAAATCAAAACTTTAACTAAGCGTATAGATGGTAAGACTATAATCTCCTCCTCTAGTGCTCGTACCCCTTAGTCACACCCTTTAGTATTTTAACCCGCGTGAATAGTATTCAAGTAAAAGTGAATCGACCTGTCCCAGCTTTAGAGTTGTTTTAATCCTGGGCCGAAGTAAAGTCAAAATAGCTCTACGCGATTAATTTTTTTTCAATCTCCCTGACTTTTATATACTAACAGTTAGTTCGTGTATGTGCATATGGCACGAACTTTCCCCAAAATAACGCCTCCTGAATCAAACTCCGAGACCCTGTTATTCAGTGGCACTCGCAATACCCGTCGCTTTTTGTAGTAAACTTTGTCTCACTTTTAAGTATAAATAGTCGGGACGGGTACGGGATTGCTATTTCGATCCACTACTGAGAAATGACAATGAAAGCATTTTAAACTTTTTCAATGTTTTATTGTTCTATAATTCTACTTGTAACACATGTTTTTGGTCTGATATTCCTGTTTCAAGAGACGTTCACGTATATTTATGCGCTTCCTTTATTCTTGATGCATTTTCCAAAATCAACGAAACACTGTGCCTTGGCTTTCCATCCATCTGAGCTGCTTAAACACGTCTTCAGATCATCTCGGCACTTGACCTGTAAATAAATAAATAAGTCATAGATAAGTAAATGTTTTCGTTCCTTTTTAGGTTGCGATGCACTAGCTTATGAGCGTTGTCCAGCTCATTCTCGAACCTTCAAATTTATAGATACCCTGCAAAACAACCTGTCGACTGATTTTGGACAAAGCACAGCTAACTCACATATCGACCCATGAAACAACCTCTGGGCTGATCAAAGTCCAGGGAGTAAACTTACCAAGAAGGGGGGTACTGTGGGGATGAGTTGGGCCATGCAGCTCTTGTAGTCCTTCAAACATTGAAGTTTTCCTTTCTGTCCTTCCTTCATGCATTTATAAAGATCGATCTTGCATTGCTGGAAGAAAAAGAGAACGGTTAGAACCAACAAAGTCAAAAGTATTTTTGGGCAATTGTTAGTTGAGGGAATAAGATTTTTCTGTTGCGTGACCAACTGAGCTACTGAAACTGAGGTGTAGATGGCATTTAAGCCTGATCACTTAGAAACAACGCTGTTCCATAACCTAAGTGGGAATTGATTGTGAATGATCTTGAATTCAAGAAATGACATGCATATGAGTATTAATGTGAGTATTAATGTATTTTCTTGTGCTTAGATATAGTTATCAAAGATGTGTATTATGTTCCATGGAGCATATTTTGCAGCTGGTTTGAGCGTCTCTAGCAAACAGAAGGGCACGGGTTCGATTCCCGCCTGAAGAGCGGAAACTGATCGTGAGGGGAAAAGATGCTTGATGAAATTTTAATGAGATTTTATGTTCAAGTCGGTCATGAATTGAATCCACGGTTTTCCATGTTGAGATCACGTGTTATTTGTCACTTGAATAGTGATGTTGTTCATCAGTAACGCATGAAAAAAAGCATCAATATAAAAATGATCGAAGAAAAGAAATAATACTAATGAGAATGAAGCATGGTCTTAATGATGTTCTTGGATATACAATAAATATATTCTTACGAAATATGGATGGCGGGTGGGGGCTGAACCATCTTCCATGGCGTTCAGAACGAACTCGCCTGCATCGAATGCTGTGGGACTGGGTCCCTTGTTGATCAAACATTTTCCAAAATCCCTGAAGCAAACAGCCTTATCAAGAATGCTGCTGGCTCCTGATACACAGCTCTTGAGTTCATCTTTGCAAGCGATCTTTTGGAGGAATAGAAATATTCAGTTTTGTATAAATGTACATGTTCTCAATTTTCATGGAATGAAAAGGTCTGGAAGATAGTTATAAATGGAAATAAGTCATGATGTACTACTCAACAGACCATTGACCATTACTGGAGAAAGACTCACATGCAGATATAGAAAAACACACCACGAAGGGAGGGACGGTGGGGATGAGTACCGACATGCAGATATAGAAAAATTAACTCACCACGAAAGGAGGGACGGTGGGGATGAGTACCGACATGCAGATATAGAAAAAGTAACTCACCACGAAGGGAGGGACGGTGGGGATGAGTACCGACATGCAGATATAGAAAAAGTAACTCACCACGAAGGGAGGGACGGTGGGGATGAGTACCGACATGCAGCTCTTGTAGTCCTTAAGACATTCCATTCTGCTTTTCTTCTTCAGTCTAATGCAGTCGTACAGATCAATCTTGCATTGCTATTAATGACGAGATATATTTAATAACAAGATATAAAGATCGCTTATAATCTATCAGTACATCATAAAAAAAGTTGAATCCACTTCTATATTGATTGATTTATTCTAATGCACCGCGTAGGCAGCGCAGCCCGCAATCAACTATTGTTGGAAGAAAAAGAAAAAACGGAAACCTCCTGATGCCTAGTTGATCATCTTGTGCTGTGTCGTAAACTATTATTTTTCCCCTCGCAAGCAGCCAAATTATAACGAGATTTTTTGGGAATTTAAAAAAAGGAGGATGGTCAAATTCTCAGTGTGATACCTTGATGTGAAGTCTCATTCACCTCATAAAGTGACTAATAATAAAGCTTACTTATTTTGTACGAGGATATTTGACTTATCTCATGGATAGGAAAAGACACTCACCACGTATGGATGTCTGTCTGGCACAACGTCGTTCATCAGGAACGTAGATGGCGAGGATGGTCCTCCATTTTTCAAACACTTGGCGAATTCAACAAAGCATTTGCCTTTGTTCACAAACCCAGTTGCTGTAGCCACGCAATTCTTGAGCTCGTCTTTACACTGGACCTTTGAACAACGATTGGAGAAAATGTAACGAATGGATGGAGTTTTGCTATTTAGTGTCTTAAGTTTGAGGCATGCTTCAAACTGTGGCGTAGCACTCCACCTGCGTTGTATTGGAGTTTGGAGAGGACGAGTTGGCAACATTCGGTTGGGCAACATTTTGGAGACAAAAGTTTCTTGAAATTTACAGGGATTTAATCACTCAGGGTTTTTCATGTTATTTTTTCAAATTTCTTTCACATTTTTTTTTTTTTTTTTACTTTTTGCTCGATCAGCGCTAATTTACCTAAAATGAGCCACCATTTGGTGTATTGGTATTGAGAATTGATATTACAGAGAGAATGAAACTAAACTTTGTAACATGTACTTACCACGAAGGGGGGTACGGTAGGGACAAGTTGCTTCATGCAGTTGTAGTAGGCCTTGAGGCATTCTGTTTTGGACTGAGCTCCCTTCCTCATGCAGTCGTACAAATCAATCTTGCATTGCTAAAAGAAATTAGTAAAAGGATACCCTGACCTGTAGTTTACCTTAATTGCAATTATGATTATATTTTATAATGTTAGAGCTAATAGGGAAAGACAGTGTTTTCCTACGTCTGACAACAGTGCTTTAGCGTCTACCTTTGTCATGCTAGTATTACTTAATTTAATTGGATATAGTTTAATTCGTTAAGATCTAATAAAGGCTGGTAACCACAGCTGAAACGTCAAAAACTAAAGAAAAAGCCAGAGACAAACTACCTCGAATATAGATATAACATCGGAAAATTGACTGGAACGTATTCAAAGGTTATTTGGAAAAATTAATGCTGTCTACTTTTAAATGAAAAAAAAAAGCCTTACAAACGAGCTAGAAAAAAATGTCGGTGTTTTCGATTGAAAAATGATTTGAAACAAAAAAATGTAAAAATGATTTTATACTTGTATACTTGTTTTGTCAAGTTACTGAAAAGCGAACATTGCGGTTTTCAAGTTCAAAAAAAAAATTTTTAATTGGCTAAAATTAAATTAATTCGTTTATGCATCTATATTTACATGAATCCCCTACCACATATGGATGTCTGTCCGAATCATCTTCCATATCTTCCGTCAGATAAGCATCCAGTTCATTAGTGGCATAGATCTGAGCCACGAAGGCGAACAGCAAAATAACCGCAATAGATTGCTTCATGTTTGATTCAAGACTTGTACCTTCAAGCTACAACTTTAAAGATGTATCAGCTCTAAAATTCTGAACTCTTTTTATAGTATTTCAGACAATGGAATCCTTTTGCAAACGTGTTTTTCAGCAAATATTGAAAAATCTGTGTTAGTCTTGGATTGTGTCAGCGTATTGTACGGTTTCTTATGTACATTATTTATTGTTAAATGAAAGCAGAAGCGACAACGCTGAAGGTATTATGTTATCATGTCATGAACTATTTAGTATCCTGAACCACTCTTAAGAAAAAAGTTAATGGTGAGACAAGATTTTGACAGAGTTCAGAAATAACATTCAGCTGGTAGAATAATAGGCTACAATAGGCAAAGACTGCTGAAGACTGGAATAAAAGAATAGTGTGGAATAGTATTTGTACAGAAGCACGATGGCTATTTTATTCTGATTTACATTTTAGATATAATAGCAACGGTGAAAAACTAATCAGAGACTTCATCACTCATTTTTATATTTATCAAAAATTTTGAGTTTTATCAGTTTAAAAGAGGCTGGAAAGGGTTTTGTGCCTTATCACATACACTCACAGTTATTAACTTTAAAAAGAAATGGCATTAATATGACAGCAAGTCATCCGCCCTGAAGGCCAAAGACCATAAACCAAAGATCACAATGAACATGAAAAAATGACTTGAGAAGTTGCTAAAACATTAGAAACCTCGTTATGTCTTAAAAGTAAAGTCATAACTCAAGAACCAAAACGTGATTTTTTTTAAAAACCGGAATATTTAAACTTTGTATCGTAATCTCCTTTTCGACGAAAACAGAAAAAAATTATGTAAGAGGGAATTCGTGAAAATCAATACAATTTGTTTGGAATAGTTCCCTCTCTTACATAAATTTTTGAATTTTTCCTTAAAGGCCCGTTTACACAGATTCACGTGTGATCATAAATCGCGAGTGTAAACAACCGATTTTGAGGCGATTTGAGTTGCGATTTTTGCGCGATCTGCTGCGATTTTGTAAAAATGCTATTTCTGAGGCATGTAAACATGTATGGCTGACTGCAACAAGCAGTATTCAGTTTTAATCTTTCTCAATTTGTTTTGTCATGGAAAGCGACGATCTTGAAATTTTCAAATTCTTGTTCAAGTGTTTTACTGATTTTTTCTCTTGCTACTTGTTTCTTGTCTTGTCTCTTGCAATATGGAGAACTAGTCATATAAGGCACTCATCCTACTTGGCCAATATGTTACTTAATAATTACTCTTGAACTGACTGCTTCCAACTGTTACACTCTTTGATGCCCTTTTTCCCGTCTTTACTAATTTTTCCGCCTTTGTTGACATCTAACAATTCTACCGTGTAGGGTGCCCTGAGGGTATTTTCATCTCTTGAAACAGAGAAAATCACCGAAAAAGCGCACTTAATTCGAACATGTTCAAAATAGTGGGGATGCATTGGCGACGTGAATTTATCAAATCGCTTCAAAATCGCCGGTAGTTTACACGAGCGATTTATGACCGCACGTGATTCGCCGCAAGAATGGTGGAAATCACGCTGCAAGTCGCCGAAAAAAATTCGCCTTTGTAAACGGGCCTCAAGTTTCCGAAAACATAAACCAAAGCCATATGCAAAATTTGAAGAAATTTCACCATAGAGTTTTTACTTTTTTTCAGTTTGAACATTAACATTTTTGAGGACAAAATTTTCCTTTTGCAAGTTCTACGTCATCGGACCTAGAGCGCAGTTCTAAGTCAGGGCATGGTTAACTCATCACAGTTCGATCCCTGAA
Organism: Actinia tenebrosa; assembly: GCF_029948245.1. Lineage (NCBI taxonomy): Eukaryota > Metazoa > Cnidaria > Anthozoa > Actiniaria > Actiniidae > Actinia > Actinia tenebrosa. The sequence goes on from NW_028292582.1 coordinate 18,128,414, forward strand.
ACAACCTCTGGGCGCGCAATTAATTCTCCTAGCAACTGATACATTTAACTATAGCACGCGCACATTGTTATGTTGCGTGTTCCTTGTAAAACTGTCACAACCGTTTACCCTGATGAAGAGCAAGATGCTTGAAAGCTTGGCTTGATTTATTATTAAAAAGCTGATGAATCAAAACTCTGGGCTGTTCTAGGTCACGGAACGGCTAACTTATATATCGAACCCTGAAACAACCTCTGGGGTGTTCTAAGTCAGGGTACAGCTAACTTACAGTTCGAACCCTGAAAGAACCTCTGGGCTAATGTACGTCAGGGCACGTAAACTGCCAACTCACAGATCGAACCACGAAAGAGCCTCTGGGCGATTCTAAGTCGGGGCATCATGGCTAGCTCAAAAATCGAATTCGAATATAGAACAGGAGGTTAGCTTAGTCGGAGTTACGTGTAACACCCTGCGCCTAAAATGTCTTTACCATATTACTTATTGGTTTCTAAGACCTAGCTAGGATTAACCATCCTCAGGGTGTCATGGAGTTTAGGGTTGGGTTAGCTGTTCAAATATAGAGGCTTTGCCAAGCGATTGACAAATATGTATTGTAACAAACCCATCACCGCTTTTATTTCTACTGTTTGATGCAAGCATACCGGCTAATAAATGTAACAATAGAAAACAATAAAAGAAAACAACACTGAGAAGAATGACAACTGCCAAGTAGTCGTTGAGAGGAGTTGAAAGAACTAAGGTGTCTGTTCAAGCAATATGAGCTTTGTTGAGCATCCACGATGACGCACTAAAGTAAAAAATTTGCAAAAAATACACATGTTTTTGTCTTGTTTCATTATATCGAGTGTGGAAACACCTGCCAGGTGAACTGGGACAGATTGAGGTTATTTATATTCCTTAGTCACAGACCTAAGTTTTACGACTCTTAGACCCATCACAGACCCATATTTGATAAAGGTTGCAAGTTTTGTTTTTCAAATTTCGCAGACTGGCTAAAACCTAGTTTCCGTAAAACTATTATTTCGCTATCAAAAAATCTATCAGTTTTCTCTGTAATCACAGAATGGGACAATCACGAACGGAACCCTCAGATCCATGCTAGGTGAAAGCCCAAGATCGAATTGGAATTTAGAAGTTGGTTTTTGCGGAGGGAGGAAAACCGGAGAACCCGGAGAAAAACCCTCGAAGCACAGGAGAGAACCAACAAACAACTCAACCCACATACAACACCTAGCTCGTAGGGACTCGAACCCGGGTCGCATTGGTAAGAGGCGAGCGCTCTCACCGCTACGCCACCCATGCTTTCCATAAACTAACCCAGCTAACCCAGATCAGCCGAGTTGATCTTGTCCCCTGAAAGAAATTGTGGGTCAACTATTTTATTTTTGCTTTTACATAGCATTTTTGAAGAAATACAAATTTTATAATGGCTCGTAATTCTTCGTTTCTTTTGTATAGCGACCATTACACAAAGATTTGTCCTCCATTTTTTAGGTCTGTAAGTGGCGCGCAGGATCATGGGAAATGCTAATCAAAATACCATAACAAATCCTCAATTCTGATTGATTGATCTTGAGTTGGTTCTGAAGATTGATATATCAGGATACACCTATTTCAAAGTTGTCGGTGATCTTATTCGCTCGGAGAGTGTGTCCAGAGAAGATCCACCAAGTTCATACTGTAAGATTGTGACTTTTCTTACAGCGTCCATTTAAAGAGTCTCAACTTATTTCCTCTTTCCTCTTTCGTACTGGCTTGAAATCAAGGATCATTTTCCCTACCAATGTTATTTCGGTCAGTATGAGCTAGGCATTTCAAACTTTGTAACAAGTTTCACTGCACGCTCTAGATCCCTTAGTGATCGACTTCTGCTAAGATACTTTGACAGCCCAGCCATTGCATTGCAATGAAACTACACTTTTCAGGAACTCTTTTTCAACCGCATGGTTTTTCATTGGACATCCGGCTCAATCCGTAACTGCTACTCTACGAACTTTCAAACACTACTTTCCCAAACTTGACGCTACATTTTACGTTGACAGAACTAGAACCTGGAAGACATACTGTTCATAAAATATTACCTGCTGCTCGTATCAGTTTTTGATATATATGTCAGTATTTTCCTGTTTTTAGTTTTTCTCGTTGCCGTAGGCCCTGATCAGTAGACGCAAATGTCTCGGTGTATAATTTGATGTTCTGCTATCATTTTTGAGATTACCAAGTAACAAAAACATATTAAAGTTAATTACAAATGAGGTCGAGACTTTGGCTGGGTGATTTTTATCGTGTTTTTCTTCATTTACGTTTGCTGCGATTTGGCGAGCAGCGACAATAAGTTTTAAAATCTTTTAAAATGCTTTCCTGTATTTGCATGGAATCCCTGTGTGCTAGATGTGTTTCTATGTCACTCAACATCCTCTCATTTAAAATTAAAATTATAAAAGATAAGACTAAGGTCAAACGTCGAACTTCAAATGACCATGAGTCGTGCCTAATTGCATCCTAAAGTGCATGCCCCACATTCGTATGAGAACACGGACGTATTTTATTCCATTATGGTCGCCATTTACGATGGTGTGAATGTTGACCATTTTACTGCACATAAACATGGTTTGTTTGAAGATCGACCTTAAAAAAGTTTGACTGAAGACTTGGCCGGTCGAACTTAATTATATCAGTCGATCCTAAATACACTAGCTTTGATACAGCTCATATATGTGAAGTTCGACTTTGACCAAAGCCTAATAATATGCAAAAGGGAAATCAAACTGCCGCATCGCAAACTCGTGGATACCATCCTCTGAATCCTACTTGCACTCTTGATGTTGGTTCCCCTAGCTGTGCTCCTGAAACGTAACCCTGAGAAGAAAGTTGCGAACAAGTTATGCGTAGTAAATTATTTGTGACCTTCTAGTGTCGTCCGCCTTTTTCACATGATGCGATACTATTTCCTTACATTGTGAAATAAGCGCCGGGATCATTATTATTATGATAATCTTTACAAATTCGTTTAGAAATATTAATTATTCAACTTGTTTTCATTCAAGGCTGTAGGATAAGCCTGGCATATTTCCTTGTTTTGTTGTTCTTCGTAGATTTTTTTACGTAAATCCGAAGAATTATCTTGAATGTCGTAAACGAATTATTTTTATGCTTTTTTGTTCATTTTATGTAAATCTTATCCAGTTTAGGAGCCTATTTTATATTTCCTTTTATCTGATGCAACATGCATCAATCTTTCCTTGATTCTTTTGATCAAATAATCCAAAGGTCAAGCTATTTGCGAGTATGAGCATGCTCAGTGCTAGCTTGCCCTGATGCCAGACATCATCCAACATCAAAAAATGGAATATCCAGCTCGTGATATAAATACAATGGCTTGTCTACCCTTTAGTGGATAAGAAGTTCGTGCGTCGGTTTGTATGAAGTCCGAAAGTAAGTTTCGAGTAACGTTTGTAGGTTGATAACGCAGGAGGATTGATAAGCAGTTTTAAACGTTAATTGAAATTATCGATCTGCTAAAATCTTAGTGAGTGAGTGAGTGACAAATTTGCATATTCAGACCCCTTACAATAACTCTTTTGTACGCTTCGCGTATCCACGAGTTAAAAAGAAGCCAACTCCCCCCCCCCCCCCCCCCCCCCCCCCAGTTCCCAGTCTCTTCGAATTCCCATCCGCATATATGATCTTAACCCACTCACCCATACATGGAACGCGAATGTGAGTTCGCGTTGCATCGTGGGATAGAGTTCAAAGTCCAATCGGGCATGAGTTTATGCTAATTGCAACAGCTTAACATATAAATCTTGCCCGGAGAATTGCTTTACGACTTTAAGCTCGTGCTTTAGTTGCTTTTTTTAACTGATAATGGATGAAAATGACAAAAAAATCGAGAATGATCATCCATCTTTTGATGAAGTTGCTATGTGGAGAGTCGAAGCCTTGAAAGAATTCCTCAGGAAGAGAAACCTCAAGGTGACAGGTAAAAAAGGGGTCAACGCGTGAGCTTGTTTGACTGTAAAGTTATAGCGGCCATGGACTGCTTCTGTCCCTTCAAGTATTTCATGTGACATGTAGCCAACCATCTGAACACTAACACAGTAAACCCAAAACATTAGGTGAAAACAATCCAGCGAAAAATCATAATATTAAATTCTCTGCTGATTTGCTGCATGTATTGTTAGACTGAGCATTGTTACAGTCAAACACGTTCACGCGTTGACTCCTAGAGTCGATTAATGATTTGAATTTTCGAATTTTGATTTCATTATTCAGTTGAAATTTACAACGTCGAAAACGAAGATATGAAAATTCCAATCAACTTTAAATTCAACATACGACACTTACCGCAAATACTCGAGCAACCAATTCTTGTTTTTTACCTGTCACCTTGAGGTAAAGTACTAAAGTACGAGCTTAAAAGTCGTAAAGCAATTCTCCGGGCAAAATTCATATGTCAACCTGTTGCAATTAGCATAAACTTTATGCCCGATTGGACTTTGAACTCTATCCCACGATGCAACGCGAACTCACATTCGCGACCATGTATAGGCTAAATGCTTGATTAGTTGGGAACTGAACTGTTCATCTGTTAAATGCAAAAATGAAGGTTATTTGCGCTGGAGTACCAAAAACAGGCACTACATCCATGGCACAAGCCCTACGCATCCTAGGGTATAAAACATATGACTTCCCTGAGCAAACAAGCTTCTTCATAGATGAGTGGGATGACTTGTTTACGCGTGGAAAAATGCCTGACTTTCAAGCCATGTTTAAAGATGTTGATGCTGTGACTGATACGCCAGCATCGTTTGTGTTTGAAGAGCTTTTTGAAAGTTTTCCCGATGCTAAAGTGATTCTATTGGTTCGTGACAATGAACGAGTATGGGCTAAAAGCTATAGCGAACACTTAAAACTGGTTTATTGGTGGACAACGATTTACTTTCGTCTTCCTAACAGGAAAATGTGGCGAGTAATGACATCGCTCATTGATTTTTTGGGAAGCCCTAATCCTAGTTCGTCGTTCGTCCACATCAAGCAGTACAAGTGGTACAACCAACGTGTTCAGCAACTCACCCCGAAAGACAAGCTGCTGGTTTTTAATGTCAAGCAAGGTTGGAAGCCCTTGTGTGAGTTTCTTGGTCGAAAGGTTCCAGATGAGCAGTTTCCTCGTGTTAATGTTGGAGGTCAAGATTTAAAGAATCATTTGAATAATACCTTGAAGAAAATTCTGGTTATTATCGCTTTCTTTGTATTGGTTGTTGCTATATTTGTATTTTTTATTAAGGCCTAGAATATAAATGCTCGTCCAAATATTGATTTATTTTGTACTCGAAAAAAGAAATGTCATAGTTTACCATAGCGACTTTTCGGTTATACCTGTCACTTTCCTGCGTGACATTAATGATGCAAATAAGTAATAACAAACAACTTTGTGTAGCTAGCATAACATACTAGTCTATGTTAAAATGGAATTTAGTATGTTGTATAGCTCTCATCGTTAACCAGCCGACAATTTTGAACAACAACCAAAAAAATAAAAAGCACGAACAAAAATTGAGCTAAGTGGGGAGTGCGAAATCGGTTAGATTCCATGTTGGGAGTTTTGAGACTCGGTTGTAAATAAGCTTTAACAGTTTTGACTTCTAAAGTCTTGATAACTGATTAAAAGGACTTTTTGACTAAAGTTTAATTAGTGTATTTACGTTTTTGTCCTTTCTGTTTAGAGACTAGATGTGTAGAGAAAGTAATGTTTCAAGTGAATTTATTTCGAAAAATCTTTAGTTACATGTAATCGCCAAACATATAGATTTTTGCATGTTTAATGAGCCAAAAAAAGATGGCACACGATAATTGCGCAGATTTTGAGATGTACTGACGAGCATTGTAACCCTGTGGCCTTCTCTTTTCGTCGTACTAAATGTGTTTTTTTTAATTTAATTTTTTGAATAGTCTGATTGTTATATAACTATTGTAAATAAGTGCAGAAGAGCAGAAATATGGAGTGAGAGTTTCTTACACGGACCACACGAACGCAAACACTTTTTAGATTAGCGAGAATCGTCCTTTGAGCTCAAACCGTTTTTTTTTCTTTTTGAATTCTCGAAAGCAAAAATTCATTTTTAAATATGCACACAGCGTTTCATTATTCATCATCCACTACTTCTAAACAGATGAGAATAACATTCCCTTTACGAAAATCGCAACAAACATCAATCATTCATTCGGTTTTCATTTATAAGCAAGACACTTTATTGTGTATCATAGCAGCTCACAGGTTTAAATGGTTGACATAACAGTGGTTATTCACATAGCTTCCTAAAGTGTAACCCCATCATGTTGGTAGCCACGAATATAATGGCTATCAGCTATCGTAAAACTGTTTGTTTTTACTCTACTATAATATGATTGGTTGATATTTATAGGTTTTGAAATTTCATAGATTCAAGTAGGTAAACGTGACTTGTTCAACTAGATACTGTAAGGTGGTTGGCGTTACTATGAAATGATTGGTTAATGCGTGTTACTGTCGAGTGATTGGTCAAAACAGGTACAAGGTAACATGTGACTAGGTTAATTTACTTAGTGTTTTCGGGTGATTGGTTGAATCAGTTCTGATTGTTGGGTAAGATGTTATCATATGAAGTGTTATCTTTTATTGGTTGATCATTTTAATATAATATCTACATCAGAATGCCCTGCTTTGTTGTCATTTCAGTTTGGTCTCTGCCCTCCTGCAAGGCACTGTTTGTACCTCACGTCACACCAGTACCTTTGGTAATAGTTCCATCCAGCATTGCTCAGGCATATTGAACGTTGACGGTAACAAGGCTGCAATGAAATATACTCGTATCAGTTAATATAGCTTTCATCAGTGAATGGCTGGTCAACCACGAGATCGAGTGACAAAATTCCGGAGGGGGAGGGGAGTGGGGTTGGGATCCTTGTTGGCTCAGTGGGCTCGACAAGTGTGGGAGGTTATGGTTTGAGGGTCTCTAAATATTTGAGTAGAGGGAACCGCCTTTGATCTGAGAATATCTACAAATTACCTTTGAGAAAAAAGAATGGGAGTTCCCAAGGAATACAGATAAAATTTACTAATCTTTATTTTACATCACTTTATCTTCAAAATCATCAGTGGATTCAATTCCTTAATATTGGTTAACAAGATCTACTTGGGAATAGAAACCCTTAACGTTTCTCAATCAAACTATACCAAGAATAGTAATGAAGAAGACTTTAATGGTTATAAAGGTCCATGCACGTGACCTATATGGTCGATCCAATTTGAAATTAATTACGTGAATTATTTATGCGGTTTTAAAGGATATTTAGTCTAGCGCGGGAACTCGAAACCGACGCCCCTTTACGTCAACAGAAGGTACAGTACCATAAATAGCCACAATACCATATATATAACAGATATCATAACAAAAAATGAGATATACATAGAGAGAGAATATTCAGAGCCCAAGTGGAGTCAATAAACTATTTTATGGAACGGTCTGAACCCAGGTGAATGAATGTTTATCGAAATATTATGATCATCCGGCTGGACGCAGTCCTGAGAAGGACTGTTTGATGTGACTGACGTTTCGACAACCTGAGCGGAAGTTATCTTCCGAGTCAAGTGAAGAATAAAGCCACATCCACTAAACCGCTCAATTAACTTACTGGCTCCGTATAATAGGTTTATCGGTAACAATAACTCCACCCACAACAACGAAACAGCGACTCCCGATGCCGCCAATTACGCAAATCCAGGTAATTAAGCTATTGTTATCTTGGCAGTATAAATATGACCAATCTCACTTTAAGTCGCCATTGGTCATTGATATCATGAAATATTAATGAGTTTGAAAACTAAAAAATCCAAACTTAGACGAGAACTTAGAACCTCATCAAGGTCAGTCATCTACGATCACCGTTAACTTTCAACATCTCTTCCACTAGCGCTCCTGTCTTGAGTTTGACATGCTATCTTGAACTCGTGGGAACCTTTTTGGACTGATTGCGCATTACAGCATAACTTACAAGCCTCTATCGAAGCATAAAAGTCCATGTTCGCGACGTGTATATTAGCTCTAAATAGGCATGAATTATGCTTGAGTTTAACTCGCAGATCGTCTTAATTTTATCAGGTCTAAGACCCTACGGCTACGCCTAGTGTTAAACACTACATCCCCATCTTTTTTCTGTCAAGGGCGCCTATGGTTAGTCCTTCGCTACCCTTAAGTCTGTCTGTCCATCGCCAACTTTACTGTACTTACATGCGTCATGATCCTCACACACTGATAATACTGGTTTGTACAGACTTGTTTGGCGTACCAGGTAAAAGCAAACATCATACACTGTCTGTACCTCACGACACAGTACTAAATAATAGAAACAGTAATCAACATTAGTGACATTTGGAAGTGAAAATTCAACAGAAGTTTATAAGACAGATTACGATAGTTTTTTAAGTTCACACACATATTTGGTCAGCCGTGCTAGAATCATCGGTGCAAGTAATTACAAGTAAGGGTCTGGAATTTGTCTGCGGATAGCGTTATCCAGGCTTCGCACAGCCGGGCCAAGAGCTATAAGTTATAAGACTATAAGTAAAACAGTAATAGAATAACTTAACCTAAAGCGTTGCAAATTACACAATAGCAAAAAACCATAATGTTTGCAACTATGCAGAAAGCTTAATTTAGAAAGCTTAAGAGAGTAAAAAAGAAGGGATGAAATAAGTACACCCCCAATTCTCTGAGCACAATTCCACGTATATATGCATATCATATACATACCTTCCCTTTTTACATATACTAGATAAACCAAAATCAGTATCAATACTTGCTTTCAATTTGGTCCGCTTTCTATCGAGCTCAAACACACTCTACCACTACATTCAATACTATGTGTACAAAACTAAAACGCATCAAACAAACTATATATGTTATTCAGTTAAACACACAACAAAAGGCCACACAGCGATGAGAGACAATACCGTATCTTATATACCTTCCATGCCAATCAAGATCAGTGGGAATCCCTTTCCTCCCAATTCGTTCTCAACTTCATACCCACCCCTTATCTACTATATTATACTACTTATAGGACGGCACGCAGCGAACTCACAGATAAAATTGGAAGTTATATCGTATGTCAGATGACGTAAAAGCTGTTTGAGATCTGAGGTAAGCCTCGTTTTTCTTTCGTACGCAACGAAATGAGGCAATTTCGAATTTCTATTTCGCTTACCTGTGGAGGTGGGGCTGTTCCAGAGCCGTTATCATCATCGTCGTCGTCACCTCCTCCTCCTATAACGCCGCCACCTATACCACCACCTCCGATCCCTCCACCGCCAATGCCACCACCTCCGATACCCCCAAAATTATCATCATCATCATCTCCTTGGACAACTCCTTTTAGGCTATCTTTGCTTATCGACTCAAAGTTTTCGTCTTCTATGTGCGTCTCAGCATGCACAACAACTATTAAGACTAGAAGCCACAAAAATGCCTTCATTTTGAACGAAACCCTCAACTCGAGTAAACCCTTTAGCAACTTTGGAAGAAGTGGTTGAGATGTCAAAGAAGTTGGCCTTTTAAATACATAGGCTCCGCGGTATTTATTAAAGACCTGTTATTTTATATTGAGTACATGATGCAGGGTACGTGTTGTTAGTAAAGCTGTAAGGCTGATTAAAGCGTTTGGTTTCCAGTGAAATGTTTTAATTAGTCTTATTTATGTGAATAGAAATGGTGGAAGAAAAGAATGAAAGCAAGCTGTCAATCTGACTTAAGTGTTGCATTTGTTGTGGAAATTAAACGGTAATTAAAAATAAATAGCCATGTATGAAAGTTTAAATTGAAATTGCTGTCATAATTACGCAACCAGGATCTAGTACGGAATTAAAGGTTATGTGTTCGTAGAACACTCGCCTCCCCCCTCGCTGGGGTCTGTGGTTCGATCCCTGGACTCAGCATTATGGCGTCAGCATCAATCAACGTGAGTAGAGTTTGCTACGTCTCTTTCTTGATTGGTGGGTTTTTCTTCAGGGTCTCCGGTTTTATTCTCTCAGCAAAACCTAACACACTTAATATTTCTGCTTCTGACACCATCGATCGCTTCACCCAACTCCGAACCCTGAACGAATGACCGTAAGATAAGTATCACCCCTGAGTTTAAAATTTCCTCAGAAGATTTGAACTTAAATTATAATTAATTTGACCTAGAAACCAATACCTTTAAATTTAGCTTTCCCTGAAACTTTTTCTTCAACTAGTCAGTAATTTTTCAAACGGCAATATAAAAAAGAATCTCACATGAATTGAAACTTTACATATAACGAATGTATGATCAATAATGCAGTTTGATCAAAGGATTGCTTGCAGCATCGTTAGAGGAACCCAATGCACCGATAGGGTTTATTAAATAGATTATTTGTTTTATGTAATACAAAAGACATCAGTATAAATAATGATTAAAGATTCGTCTTTCTTTGTTTAGAGACAGTGACACGTGACAGTTGGCAACTTAGCACTTCTGGCCCTTTATACCTATATTTAACGTGGTCAAGCCACGGCGAAGGTCTAACCATTTGCAGATTTTTTAGAGCATCTTCTACTAAAATAACTGAATCGAAGTACCTGCCCGTTGCCCAAACGACCGAACTAACCGGAAAGTGGTTTTATGATATTTGTAAATAGTTCAATTTTTTTACACTTAGTTTAAGTTTTCCTCTTAATCACTTGTTCAACACACAAACGCAGTCGCAACTAGTAACCGATAGTTAATCATTAAATTTTAAAGCATGTTCGTTAACGTATGGGAAAAGGGGCTAGCGCTATTTTAATTTTTTTTCTTTTTTAAGAAAAAAAAACAAAAAAAAAACCATTCCGTACATTCATGACCTCGGGCACAGTCTTTCCCTATGCGGGCCTCCTGGCCGATAGATAACATATATTTATTTTCCAGGTGTATACTTATTTCAATAAAGTTAGTCACCAAAAACCTAGAAAGCTGTGGTCGCCGAGAATCATGGGAAATATTTTATATCCAACAAGTAATACTTTTGACATAAACCGAAGGAGGTTAACTTGTAACTGGTAGAAGATCTCAAGTTCATCAACAGTTATCAAGCGGTTGAAACATGTAAAATGTATCTATCCATAATCCTTGTCGGTCTCAGCTTTATAGCTTTTCAGGTGTGACTAACTTTATTGAAATAAGTGTATCTGCGACAACTATTGCTGGAGACTTTCATTTAGGCGCTTCAACGTTTTCGTTCAGCTAACTTAGTGTTATTTATCACAAAATTGTGTTGGAGAATGATATTTATAGTGTTGCAGGAGGGTCGTTACACTCGTAATAACAAAAAAAAAAAAAAAAAAAAAAAAAAAGACTATGAATAAAACAAATACATCTTTTATTTTACGTTTTGATTCGATCGGAGAGGCGTTACCGATTCTCCATAGTCAGAGGTTAATTGTTTTAGTATACAACCCACTCCACACTCACTACCACTAAACGTAATGTTCTAAACATGGCACAACTCTCAACTCACAAGTCGGTGTTTGTGGAGGGAGGTTAACGATCGGAGAACCTGGAGAAAAACAGAGAAAAATTAAATTGAATTTTGTTTGATCAGCGGGTCTCTCAAATACAAATAAATGTGACAGTGTTTGCATAAATTCACAACAGATTGACAAATAAAACTACCATTGAAATATGACCCCAAAATTACTAAATAATAATCAAATTGTTAAAAAATCAAGAACTGCAGTTGTCAAACTTATTAATAATTCATAGATTCATCAACAAATCGGAATGTCGTAATTGGTCAGTTGAGTAAGTCTTGATACTGAATCAAAGGTTAGGAAACAGTCACTAGTTTAATACATAGAGACGAGAAAAAATGAACTAGAGAATAAAGCTCTAAAATTCATGATTTTAGCCATCATAAGAACCGATTGATGCTTTTATCAGAGTCACATTTTTGCCAATTTTAGAATTATTCAATTGCTCGTTTGTTTGTGCGTTTTTTGTTTTGTTTTGTTTTGTTTTGTTTTGTTTTGTTTTGTTTTGTTTTGTTTTGTTTTGTTTTGTTTTGTTTTGTTTTGTTTTGTTTTTTGTTTTGTTTTGTTTTGTTTTGTTTTGTTTTGTTTTGTTTTGTTTTGTTTTGTTTTGTTTTGTTTTGTTTTGTTTTGTTTTGTTTTGTTTTGTTTTGTTTTGTTTTGTTTTGTTTTGTTTTGTTTTGTTTTGTTTTGTTTTGTTTTGTTTTGTTTTGTTTTGTTTTGTTTTGTTTTGTTTTTTTTTTTGTTTTGTTTTTGTTTTTGTTTTTTGCTCACGTTTTCTTGAAAAAAATACATGAAAACATTAGTAGGCAGTATATTCTTATTGATTTGCTATTGTGATTTAGAAGAAAGAAATAACGCTTTTTTCTGAAGCACGGTGTTCCACAAGGGTCCATCCTTGGACCCATGCTCTTCAACTTATGAATCGACGGTCTGCCATTAGTCTGCAAGACTTATAAAGTCGAGTCGTATGTCGATGACTCGAGGGTCTTTGGTCTTCGATCTTCGTCTTGTATCCACCATCCATAATACACCTATTTCAATAAACGTTGTTGGCGAGATCTGAAATCTGTGACCGAAATGAATTGTGGATTGTAAGCTGGTAAATAATTAATTGTTTTGTGATTTGAATTAGTAGTTTGAAACAAGTCATATATCAATATACCTACTTTGAAGATGACCTGTGCTAACGAGTTGTCTAACTAAGTGTATTTTGATTTTTTTAACACTTAGTCCCCATAATTCTGCTCGGTCTCAGTTTAATTTCGGATGTCCGACCGACAAAGTTTTTTGAAACAGGTATATCTCTGAGAGTATTGGTGAATGTAATTCAAGGCCTTTGCAGTATACTCCTACTCAAAATATGGAACATGAAAAAATGCTATGGCATCACACTGGTGCCCGTGACCCTAACAACTTACCTTTATTGATGTTTTGCACGGCCGCCATGTTGGATGAATTTAAAAAAAGATTCGCCATAAGTCTCATTTGGTATATCATCCAACATGCCGCCGTGTCTTTTGTTATTACATTCTCTTGCGAATGATTGAAAACCAGCAATAGTTAATTTTGAGGAGGATGCAGCTAGAGTGCTGATACTACTAAATTTGTTTGATTTTGATTGAAATTAGGCTGAGATATATCTCATCATATATAGCTTATAGATAAGGAAAGCATGGGTGGAGTAGTGGTGAGAGCGCTCGCCTCTTACCAATGCGCGATTCTCGAACTCAGTCGTTTTATGTGGATATGTGAGTAGAATTGTTTGTTGGTTCTCTCCCGTGCTTCGAGGATTTTTCTTCGGGCTCTCCGGTTTTTCTCCACTCCGCAAAAAATCAACTTCTAAATTCTAATTCGATCTAGAAAGGGCGTATATGAACATTACTTTGTGTGTTTCTAGTCACCCTACAAAACTGTGTTCTTTTTTGATAATCGGACTAAAACTCTAGAAAACAAAAGGATTATTTTATAGTACAAAATACCCTAAACTCGGCATTCACTTATTTAATAAAACCTACTTTTGTATGGCTCTGAATTGGTGCCTGTTATTTATGTCAATTTTGAAATCTCTGTGCACACAGATAAAAGCATTATACATTCGCAACACTCTATGCTGTAGACAAACATGGCGCAACGTTTTTCCTTTGCTACGTATAGAGATGAACAGAAAGTTCGAGAAGATAGAGTACCGACAAATACCAAAAAACACAGAAAATGGTCAAAACGTGTTTAAAATTAAAGTGCTAGTCTTACGAAAATATTAATGACGCAAAAGAATCCCCGTTTTTGTATATGCTCAAATAGGTTATAATGTTCACCAATAAACAATAATTGGTTCGAAAAAGAAACTTTTCCCGTCTGAATTCTACTTCCGAAAATTGTTAAAAGCTCGTCCGCCATTTCTATGAGCAGCGATTTTGTCGTTGCATTTTAATTTATGTGTGACGTCATATGCGCAACTGGCATCCTTTTTATCCACACTTACTCTACAGCATTCTCTGTAAGAAGACATGACTTGGTTTAAGACTTGTTTTTAAATCAAAAATAGTCGAAATTTGGTTGCAATTACGCATTTTGAAAAGCCGCGAATTTTGAAGGGTGGCGCGAGTAGTATAGGGAATGGGGGTTCCAGCGCAATCTCAACACGGGGTAAGACCCGCGTCAAAAATCCACCTACGGACGACCCCCACTCCAAGTGTGGTTGAGGGCAACAGCGCACTTAAATATGTTAGTCTATATATGGAGTGCGAAGAATGTAAGAGAACTTTTAAGAAAGAAGCGGATTTGAAAAAGCATTTGAAAATGAAGACGAAGTGTATGAGCAGTTATGATTGTGGATGTGGTAAGAAGTTTGAGACTAAGGTTAAATTGTTTTGGCATTGTCAGGACTGTGAGTACGACTACGACGACCTAAAAAGTGCTTGGTATTAGGTATAAAATATTTCCTATTATATAGATGGAATCCCAAAGCAACTTCAGCACGGTGTCAATACCCGGTAACGGTGAGATTGACGTTAGACAGTTTTGGCGTCAGTCAGAAAGGAAGGTTAAAAGGACTCTCCGAAAAGGTATAGAAGAATTAGGAGCCCTGAAAGCGAGCATAATGGTAGAAGTAAGTTTGTCAAAAGACGAGGTAATGACGACAGCAATGTTGCGATCAAAGTCGTTAGTGATATTAGAATCCACGAATCTGGATAGGTCACTCAGTGAAGCCTTAGAAGCAATAATGGAGTCGCTGTCTAACTACACGAAAGAAGGATCGGGTTGGACAGTAGAGGAGGTTGAAGGAATAGAGATAAGTATAGCCAGGTACGTACCCATACGAGGGGGGAGTTACGTACCGCTACCAACGTGGGTAGAAAGGAAGAAGGCTATTGTAAACGTGAAGAATGAAGACAATCGATGCTTTATGTGGGCAATCAGGTCTGCACTGTATCCAGCAGAGAAGGATCCCTGTAGGACAAGTAAGTATCCCACAGACGATTTAGAGTGGGATGGTGTGGAATTTCCCATGCAGTTGATAGACATCCCCATATTTGAGGAAATAAACGATCTAGCAATTAACGTTTACGGAGTCAGAGAGCAGACGATAGTACCGTTAGTTCTGTCAAAAAGTAAAGGAGAGCGCGTACATTTATTCTACCACGGCGGACACTACTCATGGGTTAAACACATTAGCAGACTATTCTACAGACATACTAAGCACAAAGGCAAAAAGTACTTCTGCGACTGCTGCTTGCTGTCATTTACATCCTTAAATGCCCTAAAGAAACACGATGAGATCTGCCGCGGAGTCGAAGAAGTGGCGCAACGGATCCAGATGCCCACCAACAAAGAGCTTTCATACGCAAACCATCAAAAGCAGATGCAAGTGCCTTACGTGATATATGCAGACTTTGAAGCGCTGATAACTAAGGAAGAGCAGAAAAGTGGTGCCACGAATAAGGTAGGATTACACGAGATCTGCTCCTTTGGTTACATAGTAGTCAGATCAGACGGTAAAGCAAACCCTCCTGTGATTTACCGAGGTAAGAACGCAGCTAATGAGTTTCTAGAAGCATTGCGAGAAGAGGAGGGGGAGATTAGAGAACAATTAAGACGTCCAAAGAAGATGGAATTTACCAAAGAGAACCAGGAGGCTTTTAACAAGGCAAAAAAATGCCACATTTGCCAACATACGCTTCTTCAGTTTGGAAGACGAGCCAAGAAAGCGTGGGATGAAGATGGAAAGTATCTAGGAGAAGCTCATTTTAAATGCGGGAAGTATGCTAAGAAAGGTGAGAAGCCGGGAAAGCCCTCCACGCACTGCATTCACTGCCACAAAGCATTTGTTGAGGATTTCTATGTGGATAAGGTTAGGGATCACTGCCACATCACTGGTAAATACAGAGGAGCGGCTCATTGGAAATGCAATATAAACTTCAAAGTAAATCCAGATATGGAGATTCCGGTGTTCTTTCACAACCTCCGCGGTTACGACTCCCATTTGCTACTACAAGGAACAGACGGCTCCGACGTCAAATGCATACCCAACAACAAAGAGCGCTACATGTCCGTAACTGTGGGCAAGCTGAAGTTCTTAGACTCGCAGCAGTTCATGGCGGACTCCTTAGCAAACTTAGTAAGGTATAACACGGAGTTCCCCATTTCCAGTCAATACGGCGCGGAAAGGAAAGGAGTCTACCCATACGAATACATGGATTCCTGGGAGCGATTCGAAGAACCCCTACCACCCAAAGAGAGATTCTACAGCACCCTAAACGAGTCCGGTATAAAGGACGAGGAGTACCAGCATGCGTTAGATGTGTGGGAAAAGTACTCCTGTGAGAACATGGGGGACTACCACGACATCTACCTAAGGTCTGACGTAGTGCTGCTTGCAGATGTTTTCCAAAGCTTCAGAAAGATGGCTATGGAATATTACGGATTGGATCCCGCTAATTTCTACACGGCTCCTGGGCTCAGCTGGAGTGCTTTGTTAAAGAAGACAAACGCGCAACTGGATCTCCTAACGGAATACGACATGTACCGCTTTATGGAAGACGGTATTCGTGGCGGCGTATGCGGACCCAGCCGACGTTACGCCCGCGCAAACAACCCCTTAGTAGAGCACGACCCAGAGAAACCAACCACATACATTTACTACCTGGATGCGAATAACCTTTATGGTTGGGCAATGTCACAATACCTACCTGTACGCGACTTCGAATGGGACAACATAATGCCCATAGAGTTTTACCTAAACGTAGGTAAAGAAGACGACAAGGGTTACGTCTTAGAAGTGGATCTGGAGTACCCAGAGCGCCTGCACGACGAACACAATGAGTTCCCCTTAGCACCAGAAGCGATAGAGATACCATTTAAGCAGCTAAGTCCGCTGCAAAAGCAAATGTGCCCTGGTTACAAACCGTACAGGAAACTAACTATGAACCTGATGGATAAGAAGAAGTATGTGGTACATTACCGCAACCTGCAGTTCTACGTGCGACACGGAATGCGCGTAGAGAAGATCCACAGAGTCCTAAAATTCACGCAGGAACCCTGGATGCGCCCCTACATTGACTTTAACACGCAAAAGCGTACCGCAGCGAAAAATGACTTCGAGAAAAACCTCTTCAAACTGATGAACAACAGCGTGTTCGGAAAGACAATGGAGAACATCCGCAAGCGCGTAAGCGTAAAAATAGTCAGCACCAAAGAGGAAGCAGAAGCATACGTGTCACAGCCAGGCTTCGTTAGATACGTAGAAATGCTGAACTTCTACGTGATTCACATGAAAAGGGCAAACCTCTTACTAAACAAGCCCGTTTACACAGGCTTTACGGTGCTGGATCTATCGAAGCTGCTTATGTACGAGTTCTACTACGATAAGCTTAAGCCAAAGTACGGAGACCGCTGTCGCCTCCTGTACACAGACACCGACTCCCTAATTCTAGAAGTGCAAACGGAAGACGTTTACAAAGACTGCCTCCCCGACATAGACGAGTACGACACCAGCGGTTACCCGAAGGAGCACTTCCTTTACTCTGCGAAGAATAAGAAGGTAATTGGGAAGATGAAAGACGAAATGTTAGGAAAACCCATAGTAGAGTACGTGGGTCTGAAACCAAAGATGTACAGCGTGCTAAAGTTAGACGGCGTAGAAAAGAAAGCTAAAGGCGTAAAAAAGTACGTGGTTAAGAAGGACATTACGCACGAGTCCTACCTCAACGTATTACGAACACGCAAGGAACAGCGGCATAAGATGAACAGCCTGCGCAGCTATGGTCATCAGATACATAACGTCACGCAGGAGAAGGTGTCGCTGTCTGCATTTGACGGTAAGCGATGGATGTGTGATGACGGAGTGCATACGATAGCATTCGGACATCACACGATAAGCAGTTCTTCCATGACGAACCCACGTGTGGGGCCATCGTGAAGATAATACAAGATGGGCTGACCCTTCTTAGCTATTACGCTTCGGATCTGGTAAGTTTCCAAAGACCAATTAGGATCCGTAGCTCTTTTGGATCCTCCTTCTAATTCACCCGGTCCGTAGAGATATCGGGCTGTGACATTACCTAATTTTTTTTCATGGGGGAAGACCGCCCTCGAACTTCTGACGTAGGACTTGTGTTCCACGTGTTTCTTTTTTATGGCATCCTTGGGTTTTATTCCCGTAGCCCTGGCCGCCTCGTTGTTCAAAGCCACAATGACCTGGGGGAGCCTCTGAGTCCATTCCCTGTTGCGTTTGGAGGGATCTTCCAGCTCTTTCCAATACTGGTACCCAAAGAGACGCTCGGCCAGGGTCTTATTAAATCTTTCAACAATGCTCTGACCCCTGTGGTACTCTGCCTCGGCTCTCCTAATCTTGGTGTCGTGGTCTTTCAGGGTCTTGGTAACCACGCCCATGAACTCCGTCCCCGCATCCACTTGCAGCAGCTTGGGCCATTTCAAGACGCGCTTATAAATCCTACCTAGGGCTTCTGCGACTTCCCCAGAATGCTTGCTGGTTATGGGTTCGGCGTCCTTATATCTGCTTGCGATATCAACTACGGTCAAAGCGTACCTATAGGTCTTTTTTCTCACCTTGTCGTGCGGTAAGAAAAGCAAGTCCGCCTGATGAACTTCATTGGGGGTATTTACGGTGAAGCTGGGCCTGGGAATGTACTTAGGCACGGGAAGATAAACCTGCCAGAGGGTTTGTTTTTTTAACCAGTTCTTAGCCGTTTCATCTGATACCCTGGCCGCGGTCGCGAGTTTCTTAATAGCCGACGCTCCTTTCCAATAGCCTTCAGGCCCATAGTAAATCCTTTTAAGTTTGTCCTCCAGGCGGCCCATTATATGAATAGAATCGCGCTTCGCTTGATTCAAGCGAAGGATAAAACAAGATTGATCTTGCGTCCGTTGAAATCCACCGTCTTTCCGTCCACTTTAATGGTGATGTTTATGCTTTCTACCAAATTAGACAAGTCATAGCTCAAAGAAATGGGGGTGTATTCTACTGGGTCAAATGGATTACCTTTGGGCAGAAACTTGGACATAAGAGAAGACTTTTCTCCATTGTTGTAACTATGAACCAAGTCGCAATAGACTTCGTAAGAGGATGCGACTTTCCATTTTACATCATATGTACTGCCGCTATTTATCGTGGTACTAGTAAGGCCCAGGAGTTCTACCAATGAACTGTCCTTTAGATTAGCGCTTCCACTATTTTTCTTGAATTTCATTTCATGGGGCAATCCTGTGGTAAGAGTATATCCATGCTTTGCTAGCTCCTTAGCCAGTGTTATTGGGGTGTAATGGGAATCTGGCAACTTTGGTTTGGTGCCGGAAGTTCCGATGACAAAGCCATTAATTAAATTATACCAAGAATTGTACAAAGAGCAACTAACCAACCGAACCCTTTCCGCGCGGATGGGAGGATTCAGATAAGTGGTAAAGTCATTCTTGTCGCTTTCCAAAAAGACGATCATTATATTAGATACGCCAAGGCCACGCCTCCTGCCAGCCCTGCGACTCCCACGAAGACCAACTCACTATCTTTTTGTTTCTTAGACGGTTGGTAGTAATTCTCGAACTGAGGCCTTTTCAACCTAAAGTCGGGGTGTGCTTGCGCATAAAGTTTAAAGGCGTAGTCTGTGTTTTCGAAGTTCTTATCCGCCTGCATCTTGTCTTGGTAGTTCTTGTCCAACCAATCCCTGTAAGCTTGTCTTTTTTCATTCCAAGCCGCCACGTCTCGCTGATATTTCTCCAGCGCTAAGTCGTGTCTCTTCCTTTCGGCGGCTAAATCTCCGCTGCGATCACCTCTAACTAATCTATCCAAATACTGACCACCATAATTAGCTCCAGTGAATGCTAAAGCTGCAATAACTCCACCTGCGACCACGCTAGCCATTATATATTAGAAAATCACAGGGATTTTCACGAGTTATGTCGTTGGCAGGTACTTTTCCTTCCGTAGGTAATCCTTTACCATGATAGCCCCGCCTACGGCAGCGGTCATTTTAGCAAAATTAGCGAAGCTCTTGCTTGGGTCTTCAGTAAAGTCTTCTTTGAGCACTTTCTTACCTACCCAACCAATACCCGCAACGATGGAAGTAATAATAGCTGCTTCTTCAACAGTTTTCAATAACGCGGTTGACATTATATTACAAAGCGAGAAGGAAAATCTAGGTCGCCACGGCACGTGGTGATAAATCTACTCCATTTCAGGGATCTTACTTTTTCTAACAGCTGGTTCCACAGGTGCGTGATATGTTGGTGGTTCTACCTTTTTCGTTGCCCGCCATTGTAAGTAAAGGCTTCCTGCTGCTATAGCAACTCCTAACGCGCCAATGACGTACCCAGGATTAATGAAGGATTCCTCTTCTTTTTCCTCCACCTTTTCTTCTTTTTTGGCTTTGTTCTTTTTATTCATCTCCGCGAGCTTCTTTCCGGCAGCGACTCTGCCCGGAGATTTAGCCTTGGTAATCTTCTGCTCCTCTTGGGGCTGCTCTGGTTCACTCATTTATATCTAAGGACTTGAAGGACTTGATAAGTACTTGAGAATGACTTAAGTAAGTACTTAGGGATGACTTGACTAAGTACTTGAGGCGACTTGATCAGGTACCTCAGCAAGTGCTGCCTGGAAGACCTTTTCGACTTCTCTGTCCTTTTTGAAGTCCTTCCAAGACACCAGTACCTCCTTCAAGTCGACATGCTGAGCTACGTGCAAAGCCACAGAGGCGACTGCCATTAACTTACCGCACTTCAAGGACAACCACCCGCAGGTTATCTTAAGTTCTTGAGCAATAACGTAGTCCTCGCTTATGTCCTTCCGCAGTTGCTCCACGTCGTCTATGGGCAGCGCAAGTCCAAGCAATTTAGTCGCAAGTCGGATGGCGGAGTCTGCGACGGCGTCCGTGGTCTTACTTGCAAGGGCGGCCTCGTACCTCTTATGAAACTTCTTAACCTCCTCTTCCGACAACTTATTAACCTGCTCATGGGTAAGTTCCTTGCCTATCATTTCTTTACACTTCCCCGAAGACACAAGGATGTTGAGTTGTTCCTTGAGGTTACTTTCATCTAACTGTGTGGGGACTTCATCTAAGAGCTGCTCAATATCCATATATGTTAATGGAATACGGAAACCTCAAAGAGAAGATCATCTTGGAATGTTGGTGCGTTTTTAGGTGCCGCATGTATTCATGCAACTGTTCCTTGCTTATCTCGCCTCCATAGTCGCTTAAGATGGTTTCCAGATCAGACTTACTGGGCGTGTAGAAGACGACAAGTGAACCTATGTTTTCCCTGAAGGGTTTAGAGACACTGGTAAGCTGCTGGGAAAGCAACCAAACGCTGATATTGTCGTGTCTACCGCTGAAGGCGAGCTTCACTAATTCGGAGGTGCGCTTTTTTACGTCGTCCCCGCAGGCAATGTCATCCAGTATGAGTAAAGTCTGTGTATCTTTAGGGAATTGTTTGTGCCAAAACTTAAGGTGGCTGGATAACTCGTTAGGGTCTAAGATATCTACGAAGAAGTCGTCGTCTTTCACTCCTATGCCCGTCCAGGTGCGGTTGTTCACGTAGGTGGGGCAAAGCAGCACGATGTAGTCGAAGCGGTATCTAAAGGGTCCTAATAGCTGCTCTACCACGAACTGGGTCTTTCCGCAGCCGGTGGGTCCTACTATCAGAGCGTTACAAGGCATGTGATCTGGGTTCATTATATTTTAGAAAATCACAGGGATTTTCACTAGTTGCCTTTTTCCCTGATATATACGATGGACCCAGTGGACGCAGTAAGAAGGATTGCCACCGACGCAAAAGATAAAAGAGACACCATAGAAATGCAAAGGGAGGAGATCGATCGGTTAAAAGAGCGCGTGCAGGAATTGTACGATGAAATGTGCGGTCTGAAGCGCGCGGAGAGGTTTGGTGCGCTGATAACGATGGCAACGTGGGCTAAGGAGTCCGTTAAGGACTTCATGCGATATCCCCTGTAGAATGTTGACGTTTAGGTTAAATCTTTGTTAAGGATGCCTGGAAACTATTTCAAAGAGTGTCTCAGAATGTTGACGTTTAGGTTAAATCTTTGTTAAGGATGCCTGGAAACTATTTCAAAAGTGTCTTAGAATGTTTACGATAAGGTTAAATCTTTGTTAAGTCGCCCATAAGCTATTCCAAAAAATGCCTCAGAATGTTGACAATAAGGTTAAATCTTTGTTAAGTATATATACTATTTAAAAAGTGTCTTAGAATGTTGACGTTTAGGTTAAATCTTTGTTAAGGATGTTAAATGGAGGCTAAGATATTGTTAAGTATATATGGACTGCTCGTTGTGTAAGAAGGTGTTCAGCACCAAACAAAGACTTCAATACCACGTTCGTCGCGGCGTTTGTACAAAGAAACCCCTTAGCCGCGCTTGTAAGGATTGCGGTAAGGAATTCAGCACCGTTCAAAAGATGCAACAACATCAGGATAAACGCATTTGTGGGAATAAGGAATTCCACAACCCCTTCGAGCATCTGAAAAGGGGCGTCTGTAATCGAACCAGACAGTGTAGTTTCTGTAATAAGATACTTAGTAGTCGTCAACGTTTACAGACGCACCGGAGAACGCATGAAGTGAATTATCGATTTCTCTTTGGGGCGTATGACTTGGAAGGCGTGGATTGCTACCAATGTGCGGATTTGATGTGTCGCTGCCCGCATAAAGAGGATTACTTAAGGAATCGCATAGATTACCATAAGAAGATAGTCCGTACTTTCCCCTCTTTCGAACGCGCCGAAGGCGTTCCGTGGACTAAAAGGGAGTATTGGAGGCAGGAGTGCGATCGTTGTGGTTGTGTTAGAGAAGAGGAACATATCTTCAACTGTCTTAACAAAGATTTAACCTAAACGTCAACATTCTAAGACACTTTTGAAATAGTTTCCGGGGTGTCTTAAC
The DNA here is from genome assembly GCF_029948245.1 of Actinia tenebrosa. Lineage (NCBI taxonomy): Eukaryota > Metazoa > Cnidaria > Anthozoa > Actiniaria > Actiniidae > Actinia > Actinia tenebrosa. The sequence continues at coordinate 18,151,387 of NW_028292582.1, forward strand.
AAAGATTTAACCTTATTGTCAACATTCTGAGACACTCTTTGAAATAGTTTCCGGGGTGTCTTAACAAAGATTTAACCTTATTGTTAACATTCTAAGACACTCTTTGAAATAGTTTCCAGGCATCCTTAACAAAGATTTAACCTTATTGTTAACATTCTAAGACACTCTTTGAAATAGTTTCCACACATACTTAACAAAGATTTAACCTTATTGTTAACATTCTGAGACACTTTTGAAATAGCATTTCTTGGGGCCTTTAATAGTAAGGTAGGGTTTGCGCAAAGAGTCTCAAATCCCATCCTTATTTTTATTTATTATTATTAAGGATAATGAATAATAATAAATAAAAATAAAGACCCCTTTAAAGGGGCCTTGCAGAGTCCCCTAAGTATATGGTAGCCTACTTCACGGCATTCTTTGGGGGCGCCCTAATCACCCTTTCAATATATGGACTGTATTACGTGCGAACTACCTGCAGACTGCATTACCCCTTGTAAGCCACCGATACCCAAACCGCGTAAAAAATACACCTGCCTTCATTGCGACAGGGTATTCTCCGAAGGATCCTTTGTGGGGCATTGGTGCTCCGCGGATCCTAAAGCGCAGCGGACTTTAGCAGACGCGCTTAACTACAAAGAGGAGATGGAGTGACTCTTCTTTCAATGTCAAACTTCCATCGGCCATTTACCTTACCATAGCTGCGTAAGTGGGTGAATTCCTCGCCCTGAATTACGTACCGCACGCAATCCGGCGCCCAAAGGGAATATTCCTTACCTTCTAAGTCTTTGAGGACTAACCGTAAACGGTCGATGTCTTCGAAGACGACGTAATTTTTTATTTCGTATGCTTTACCGTGGGCAAGATCACGCCAGTGAGCCAAGCTGAGCTTCATTATACCTATGGAATATCTTTAGGTGCGTTTTCAAAGTGGCGTAGGACTTAAACCGCTTTACACAGCCCTTACAGGGAATACGAATACCATCCGCGTAATCCATCAGGGCACGGCAGATAATGTCGTAATCGTTGCTAACCATCGTTAGGTAACCATTTACGTCAAGCTGTGAGATTTTCTTAGATTGCTTCGCGGATAAGACGCCGTTTCCTTTTGGGGTTTTCAACTCAATACACAACCCGCGGTATTTCTTATGCGCATTTAGGATTAAGAGGTCGGGTTGACCGGCTTGGTAGCCTTTTCGCCAGCAGGTTATTCGCTTGCTGTCTGAATCTTGAAGCTCGCCAAGACCCGGCGCTATGATGAAATCGGGGTAAAACCTACGTATGTAGTCGACGACCTTCGCGTGTAGGTCGGCTTCGTTTTCGATCTTAAATACTAACTTGTTTGGGCCGCCAAACCGCCTTTCTATTGCATATTTACCCGTTTTCCTTAGCGCGGGTAGGACTTCCTCAAAGACCCAATCACGAAACTCCACAGCTTTGGGTAGTTTGGAGCTAAATATCAGTTCGTACAAACCAGGTTCGGATATAAACACGGCATTTGGTTGCGTAGTAAAGGAGCGGTGATTCGCAGCCCCTTGTAGATCAACCCATTTTTTCTGGTATTTCTCAGATACGTGTGCTCTAGTTGCATCTCTAGGGCGCTCATAGCCCAACGCCAAAGCCACCTCCTTTGCTTTGAAGTACAAAGTTTCGCCTTGCACTATGCATTGCAGTTTGGTGTCGTTGTTTTCAAATACGCGAAGCATATTATACGTAAGGGATATTTTTTATCCTTTCGCTTGGCTCAAGGAACGCGAGCCTAGTAGGCAACGCTCTTTAGCTGATTCATTTCTACGCTTAGCTGCGCGTCTGAGACGACGAAGACGTAGCAGTTTATTTTATCACCGTCGCCCGCGGAGGCGTTTTTGGTGCGCTTGATCTCCAATGTTATGCCGTCCTGCGTATTTACTAGACGTAAACCCTGACCATGTAGGTCTTCGTCGTTAATGGTGCGCATGTCAATCCATAACGCATACTTATCCTTAAAGAATTCCTCGGGGCTAATTTGGTCGCCAAACTTACGCTTTGCCTCTCTGTACACGTCTGCGGGCTTTATTCCCTGCGAGTAGACCTTGTTTGGAACCCCGTTTATGTTGACCCCTACGTTAGTAATGTTAGGGTTGTGGAAGGCCTCGGAGTTGCGCTTACCGGCCTCGTAGGGTTTGGCAAACACCAGCATTAGCCCCGTAAGACTTCTTCGGGGGAGGTTAATGCTTTGGTTGATAACCTCATCCGTCTTATCCAGGAAGCTGAACGTCTTATACATCACTACGTGGTCGTATAAGAATGCCTTCCCGGAGCTGTATTCCATGCCAGCGCTACGGGCCAGCTCTTCGCTGTACACCGTTTCGTACTGTAGCTCTAGATTAGTGATAGAGTATGGGGTTGTTGTGGTAAGTGCAGTGCTTAGCCCACCAATGATGTTATTAGCATCTGCTAAAGTTACTTCAAACTGTAGCTCGGATAACTGTCTTGGGTAATACACACCGTGATTCGTAATCACTTCAAAGTCCAGTGGTATGACATACTTACTACCATAGGCTGTCTTTATTCGCTTTGCGTCTGCCACTGCGGTTTCTCCGCTGCCGTCAGTAGGTTGCGTTTTCGTAGGTGTGCGGACCTTACGTAGAATGACACTACCAATTCCCTGCTCTATCCTTTGCGCGCGGTCAAATGCTGTTAACCATAGATCCTTATAGGTGGTATACAGATCGTACCTATTTAAGTCCAGCAAGGATTCCCCAGCAAACTTGATTCTCATCTTAGAAACGATGTTGCGACCCACGTTGTTAACGATAATCCTTTCATCTGTGGGGCTTGACTGCACCGCTAGGTCAAACCTCAAAGCCAAGGTGCCAGGAACTAAGACTAGGTTATCCGTTAGGCGGGGCACGCCTACGTACAGGGTTTCTCCTGGCTTTGCGCTGCTGGGGGTGAATGTAACCCGGTGAAAGGTGCGTTCTGCTTTCAGTCCGCCAACCTGCTTAGGTAATACGTTGGGATTTAACTTTGAGCTTATCATATATAATGGAAGTAGAAGGAACAGACCCCGACTTTGATCCCACCACTGAGGAAGGTCAGGCTGACATTAACGACGGCGACGAAGAACCGCTGCTTCCCACCCAACAAGTCGACGATTCCCTAAGGGATAGGATTGCAAAGGCCCTAAGACATCCCAAAGCACGCGAGTACGCGTTTCCGCGTGAGCACATAGAGCTTCAAAACATGGGCGAGCCGGAAGCAGCCGCGCGGGAAACCGTAGAGTGGGCAAAGCAGGAGCTAGAGCTGCGCTACGACAACTTTGATGCTGACGACGTAAAGCTCACGGAAAAGGGGGATAAAGTTTTCATAAGCGTTCAAGACTTAAGATTTCCTGACAAAGACCGCTGGACAAGACCACAGCAACTATTTGATGAGGAGGGTAACGTTAGGGGTGACGTCTTGAGATTAAAAGGCTTTCAGCGTGCTACTAGAACCCTGTTAGAAAGGCTACACAACTTAACCGAAAGGACCAACGCGGTAAAACATGCTGAGGATCTTCAAAAGGAGTTAAAAGAAAAAGATGAAGAATATGCAAGGCTAAGCAAACTACTTGCCAGCGCAGAAAGTAATTCCTCTCAACAAAATGAAAAAATAAAAGAATTAGAAAACCAGTTGAGCCAGACCCTGCGCGCATTAGACGTAGTACGGGAGGACTTGGAAAATTCTCCAACGGAAGCACTGCGGGAAAGGGAGGAAGAATATGAGGAGCAAAGACAGCGGCAGGCTGACGCGCATGCGAAGGTAGTTGAATTCAGAGATCAAGAAATAAGGAAAAGGGAAGAACAAAGGGATATTGCTCTGCGTGAAAGGGAAGAAATACGAGAAGAACTCAATGCTGTCCTACAGGCGTTGGACGTAAAAAGCGAAAACCTGCGGGCTGAAATGTCTGACTCCTTGGTAGAAAGGCGAATGTTAATGTCTGAAATCAATGCAAAAACAGATCAAATTCAACAGAAAGATCAAGCCATCAAAGACTTAGAGTATGAAATAGAACGACAGCGGGGGGTAATCGAAGATCAAGAACGCCCTGAGGAAGAAAAGGAGGCAGCTCAAAAGGAAATAGAAAATCTAGAGGTACGCCTTGCGGAATTGCGGGTGGAAAAGGAAAAGCTGGAAAAGGAGCTGGGGCTTACCACCAAGGAAAAGGTAAAAAGAGCCCTTTTGAAGTATGGCGTTCCACTGGCATTTGCGGTTGCTATTAGTACCGCAGTAGGAGTCATCCTATCCACGCTTAAGGCTACAGGCGCGGGCGTAAAGAAATTAGGCAATGGACTAACGGACTTGGGAAAAAAGATGGCAGCCGGTCTTCCTGGGCTGCTGGGTTCGGTTGTTTCCTTGGCACTTAGGGCCGGAGGAGAACTGCTAAAGTTTGTGGGGAATAACATTTGGATCTTGGTCGTCGCTATTGGAGTGGTACTCCTGAAGAAGATGAAGGGTTAATCTTATCCTTGTATGTTATGTCGGGCTTATCGTCGTCGAGCATCCGAGGCGTCCTCGACTGGGGATAAGTAAAGATAGTATTCGCGCCGCCTTGATAATGCGGAACTAAAGGTATTGCAGTCATAGTGCTAATGGTCATATGATTCCAAGCAGTATTAGGGCTGTTAAGGTACCCGTCTGTGCTATTTATGAAAGCCGCATACTTATTACCTTTAGCGTCGGGGTAAATCTGTAACTTAGCATACTTACAATTAACCACCATTTGAAACGTAGCCGTATAAAACGCCTCATTACTAAATGGATATGGCTGCGCCGTGAAATGAGTAGGTTTTCGATTACCGACCAATGCCTTATAAGGAACTAGAGGCTCATCATTTTCGTCAACCAACCTAAACCCTATGATTCCAGCCCACCCCGCAGTAACGTTAATACTACAAACAATCAATGCAAGGCCTCCAACCTCGACCCACATCCCAATATCATGCCATGCGTGATCAGTATGCCGTTCATCCTTTAAGTGATAAACGTAATGGGTTTCCTTCCAATATGGATTCATATATTTCAGGGAATAAATTCCCTTTTAGAGGCTAAGCACCGTAAGAGTGCTGATGGTTGCGTGGTTATAAGCCGTATCCCTTTGATTTTCTATGCTATTCACGCAAACGCTCCCTGAGTCATCTACGCGTATTTGCAGCTTTACTTTTCCATGACAGTCGGCAACCATATGAAAAGTCCAAGTCGTAAGATTCTCAGCGCTATTCGTTGGCGGCTCTACGGAGAAATGCGCAGGCTCCCTGTTGTTTGTCTTCACGCGCATAGGCTGCAGTACGCCATTCTCATCCAGGAACCTAAAGCCCACGTTGGCATGGCTGCTCGTGCCAATGCAAATACTACAAAGGATTAACTTCTTTCCCGAGTAGTTCAAATTCACGGACATGCCCGTGACGTCAACCCAAGATGCCTGGGTGTATTTTTTCTCGCCTGTGTAAGTCGTATAGACACAATCTACTCCAGCTACGTAGGGGTTGTTCATCGCCATATATAATAGCTCAGACCAATGCTTGCAGCTGCTAGGCCGGCTTTTAATAAGTTATGGTCATATTCCTCAGGTATCGCAGGCAGGACCTTCTTTGATGGTTTCTTAACTACGGGTAGCTTCGTTTCATGCGACTTTTTTGACTTCTCCACGAAATGGGGAATGTTCCTAAGAGTGTCAGAGTTCACGTCGTTCACCCCAAACTTCATATCCTTAGTAGCTCGTTGAAGTTTGTTGTTGTATCCTACTACAGAACCAGTATTTATAGATAAATTACTAGGCATTAGCCAACAACCCGGGGCTACTGCATAGTCCAACCTCGCCTTAGAATTTTGTATGGCTAGTTGGTAACGCTGTACGCCCTTGCTAATATCACCCTCCAAGATCGAACTTTCGAATAAGACCAAGGCTTCGGCTCGCGTCTCTTCTGCGGCGCCGGTATTTCCAATTATATTTGATCGGGTATTTACTTGGGCTCCAAGGATAGAATACACGTAAGCTTCTATGCTGCGATTCAAACGGGCAAGGCCGGCTCTAGTTAGTCCTTTACCTTCTGGGGGTATGAAATTAAGATATTGCTTCGTTTGCTCGTCGTTGGTAATCTTGATAATCAGTGGATTAGCCCCGGCATACTTACCACCCTCGTCTTTGAACAAAGGTCCATCGCGGACTTGCTTGGTATCCTTAACTGGACCCTCCAACCACCACCACTCATTCTTCAAATGATAATGGGTTTCTGGGTGGGAAGCCATGGTCCATTGTAAATTCAACTCGTGGACTTCCTTATCACTTAGCGCATGCCCGCCAATCCCCCAATAAGCCCAAATGTGCCCCAAACCATTGTTAGCACCCGTAGTGCATCGGAAATCCTTCCCTACAACACCAAACTCCTTACAAAGTCTATCATAAGCCGGCACGCTGTATTCGTTATCTCTTGGATAAAACGTGGCATCTCCCGGCAGCGCAATAACACCCATTTCATGTAGTATTCTTCTAACCGTGAAGTGGAAGTGAAACATGAATATTGAATTCTTCATCAAGTTTGCACTTACCCCACAGCCACTGGTGGCGCACCAAACTGCAAAGTTCAACTGCTGCGGCCAATAACGCATGTTAGGACCACTTAACCATTCGTGGGCTTCTTTTGCGGTGGTATGATTAATGGGCACGTTTTTGAAGATATCTCGCACCTTTAACGGAAAGGAATGGTTGTTAGAGATCCGCATGTTCAATGTCAAATCCAAACTTGGGTGTTTATCAAATGAAACCGCGGGTATCGGATAAGTACCGGTACCAAGCAATAATTCCTTTGACCAACCTTGCACGGGCTTATGTTCGATATAACCAGAATTCTTCAGTTGATTGTCTATCTGATCGACCAGCGTAGGTTTCAAATCCTCGTTGCTGTACATCCTAGAGCCGTTATAGTAAATCCCATCGGGTCTCCTTTCGAACTTACTAGGGTCTGCATGCGGAAACATCTTCCTAAATGCTCTCCAATTCCAGTAATCCCGGTTGTCGTGATGTGGCTGCTCCTCAATATCATTCCCAAAAGCGTCGTACATTAGTATATATAATGGATGTTATACCATCAGCACCTCAGTTGTACCCTGATGTTCCCTATACTACACCTAACGAACTAAACGCCGAAAACTTTCGTCTGAATAAAGCGAACTTAATCCTGGCTTACTTGGAAGGGCAGGCAAAACACTATGAAAAAGTTAGAAAAAAGTACGTTAGAGCCCGGAGTACGCTACATAAGATTGCGATAACTTCAGGATCCATATCTGTTGTGTTAACGGGCTCTGGCGTTGCTACTTCGCTTACTGGGCCGGGAATAATCGTTGGAGTTCCTTTGGCCGGCGTTGGGGCAGCTTGTGGTATCATTTCGGCTGTTGCTACGGGCATTATGAAAAAGCTATCCACGAAAATATCCAAGCATGACACGACAATAGCTCTATCTAGGGCTAAAGTAAATACAATTACCGATCTTGTCTCAAAGGCTCTGCGTGACAGAAAGATAGACGACGTAGAATTCTCGCTTATTCTGGCCGAAGAAGACAAATACGAGAAATTAAAGACGGACATAAGGAATAAAAAAACAGTCGTAAAAGATCTTTCCGAGGAATCTCGCAAAAAGATCTATCAAGAAGCGAAAGAAGAGCTTCAAAGAAAGCTTGCTCAGTAAACATCTGCTTCGAAAAGAGCGTGACAGGATTCTATTTACATATCGAACGTCAGTCTAGAAAATATGCAGATTAAATATAATAATTTTCACATACATAAGCGTCCAGATGTGTCTGGCGTTCGCTCGTGATCGTGGACTTTGGAGCTGGGGAGGCCTAAAGTCCCGAGTTCGAGCCTCGCTGTAGATGCATTTGGACCGGTTGCTGTGAGTGAAAAAAAAAGCCTCCCCCACTCACAGCAACCGTGGGGGGAGGGGTAGAAAGTGCGATTCAACCCCGCGATGGGGGGTTTCGCGATTGGAAAAGTCAGGGGGTGTCTCGGGACGCTGTCCGGAGTTCACCCTCTGGTGGGTCGTAAGAAAGATATATGTGTATGTACTAGAGGGCCTCTGGCGCGGGATGAAATAAGCCCCGTAAGCCCAAAATGCAAAAACCCCACTGGGGATAGCTTGGTGTTCTGCGCGATGCATTCCCCAGTGGGGTTTCTGGCAAAATAAACGCCAGTTTTGCATTTTTATTTTCTCGGAATCCATCCTAACAGGGGGTGGTTGGGGTCTATTTTGTAAAATATTTCGTAAATTACGTCTGGATAATAAGGAATATCCTTATTCAGCCGACAAAACATCCACTCGGCTTTTGTCATATCAGAAACCTCAGGAATAGACTTACCGGTAATTTCAGACAAAAGATAGGGAATAGCTTTGTAATATTTCCCTAGCTTTAATTTTTTCAACGTTTTTCGTAGACTTTGTGGGGTTGGCTCTTCTAAATGGTCTATGATTTTCTTCTTTACTTCGTCGCTTAAATATATCGGATGTAAACCTTGGATATGACTCATCCAGTCCCTGAAGTATTTTATTCTCTTATATGGCGTTTTCTTACGACCTCCATTGGCGTAATACTGCTCTCTGGTAGCATTTGGTACGGCATTACGAATATTCTTACCACACTCGTAACACTGTGCTGACGTGTCGTCTTCTATTTGCATTTTCTTACCACAACACCAAAAGGGTTCTGGCTTAGGTATGATAACTTTAGGTCTTAGACAAATTATGCAAAAGTCGTTAACGAACTTCTTACAATCTTCGCACTCCATATATAGACTAACATATTTAAGTGCGCTGTTGCCCTCAACCACACTTGGAGTGGGGGTCGTCCGTAGGTGGATTTTTGACGCGGGTCTTACCCCGTGTTGAGATTGCGCTGGAACCCCCATTCCCTATACTACTGGCGCGTATGACGTCACTTCCTTCGAATCACTAAAAGTTAATTGCCAGGAACGCAATCGCTTAATGGCGGACTCAAACGGCCAAACTTTACCGGCTAAATGCAACATCTCCCTAGTCTCGTATCGAAAAAGAACAGTAAGCTATATTACATATCTAGTTTTATAAGGTACAATTTCCAGGGATGGTGTAATTTTCGTAAGACTAGCACTTTAACAAAGATTAGTTGTATATTCAGTTTGATGCAATAAAGTTTAGAAAGTTTAGCTGAAATAATCATTTATGTACCGCATTAAGCGGAGAGAAGCTTAAATAATTGAATAAAACAAAAATATAATCTAAAAACAAGATGTCATTTTCAATTTATCTTATGACTAAGCATGCGCAGATTTGAGAACGCGTCCCACATGGAAACCGTGCAGTAATATCATAAGTAGGATACGTTGTAATCGATTCAGTTGCAGGGGCATTGAGCTGTCCCTGAGGGAGACGAAGCATTGTATTCTAAATTTCCCTAAGGCCCCGTCCACACGTATCCGAAAAAGTTTTGTATCCGCAAATTATTTTTTGCGGATACGAAAATGTTTGCGTCCACACGAAGCGTATTCGAATCGTTTTCACCGTCCACACGTATCTGTTTTCGTAAAATTTGCGGATACGGACACAAAAAATTGCGGACACGTGTGGACGCAACCCGTATCCGTAAAATTTCCCTCATGCATAGGACATGAGGGAAATTTAGAAGACAATGAAAAAAAAAAAAATTTATTAAAAAGCTGATGAATCATAACTATCATGAATCTTAACTCGGCTTACAAACACTTATTGGACAATTAAATTAAATCCTTTGTCTTTTACTAAATTTCCCTACTTTTAATATATGCGACAGGGAAATTTAGTAAAAGACAAAGGATTTCTTTTTCTTCTAAATTTACCTCATGTTCTATGCATGCGGGAAATTCGGTTTTGTAAAGCAGCCAAAAGAATCCGAGGTGATCATGGTATCATTATAAGTAATACCATGGCAATGAGGGATCATACACACTACTATTTAATTGTGAACTATAACTCTTCATATAATTAAGTTGATTAAAAGCTGATTGGTTGTTTGGTTGTCACATGATCTATAGTTGAATGTCTTGCTTTATTACTCTGTTCACTGAGGTTTCTTTCCTCCTGCACGGCACTGTTTGTACCTCAAGTGACATAAGTACCTCTTGTAGTAATCCCATCCAGCATTCCTTAGGCATATATAACGTTGGAGTCGACAAGGCTGAAACGAGAATAGCTTGTATCATGAGTCAATGTGAAATGCAAGCGAGATGAAACCAGTAGACATTGGCAACCAGTAGAGTATACCGCTGAACAGTCGGATATATTTTTGAATTTTTATCCTTCCACCCACCCACCCACCATCCCGTAAGGATAACCTGCTGCGCAGTCTAGCCCAATCCCTTTATTTATTTATTTTTTTTGCCTGCGTAGTTGTCTTGTCCCAATAACAGTATTGGACTTAGGTGTTTTGGAGCGAGGGTCCGGTGAGAATCAGCACTGTAGCGGTAGTACTACTAAATATACGCAGAATTACTAATATGAATTAATAGTTAAGAAACTAGTGTAACAGCCGTGAGTAGTATGATATAATTTAACTTACTCCACTTTTTTGGGGGAATAAAGTTAGCTGTTAATTCAACTCCTCATAAGACAGAAGATAAAGGACAAAGAAAAGAAAAAGAAAAACGAATGAGATTGGTGAGTGTGTTTACCCGTCTGCTGACGCATTGTCGGTAATCTTGTTTGCACTGTTGACGATCCGTCAATCCGTTCGCATTCTTCATACACTGCATGTATTTTTGTTGGCATTTCTGGAGGATAATAAAAAATAAATAAGATAAAATAAAATAAAAATACAAACAAACAAACAAACAAACAAAAACAAAAAAGAAAAAAAAAAAAAAGAAAAAAAAAAAAGAAAAAAAAAGGAATAGACTATAAATATTCTCATACTCTTAAACTATTTTTGTATTTTTTGAGTGATTCTGTAGTCAATATATTTTCTTAAAGTTGTTTTGTGTGTGTGTGTAAAATTAAAAAATTCAAGGATTACTGGGATGGAGGGAAACAATGTGGTCCAAAGACGACTATTTTTCAAATGCCGAGTAAAAGCTGTTTTTTTCTTCAACGAAACCTAGCCAGGTTAACTCTGATAAACCTATTATGAATTCGATGTCGAATTCCAAGTACAGAGGCATAGGGAGGAAGGGCGGTGAGAATGGGCGGGGGATTGGGAAAGCACTTACTAAAATAAAGCAAAAATTATATGCTGTTTCTAATCGTGACAACAGGAAAGCCTTACACGAATAAATGGTTTTCTCCCTGGCTAAAACTCCTGTTCGCCAGCCCCCTCCCTCTTCCCTGTTTACCTACTCATCAAAATTCAATATTGTTTTGGATTTTCCCTTGTTTAAATCGTCCAACACTGTTGCCTAACGTGTGGAAAAGAACCTCTCTTTGTAAATATAGCTTATAAACATATGACTTACTCGTGAAGGCGGCATAGGACCAGACCCATTGTCGTCATCATCGTCGTCGTCGTCGTCGTCATCATCATCCCCACCACCATAATTATCATCATCATCCATAACGATTTCTTTCAAGTTATTTTCATCGGCATTCCCAAGGGCTTCGTCCTCTATCTTTGTCTCGCTGTGAACAGCAAGAAACATTAATGCAAGGAGTAACAACAAGGTCTTCATCGCGAACGAAGAAGATCGATCAAGTACGTGACGCTGCTCAACTTGGAAAGAAATTATCTAGCCTTCAGGGATGCAAGGCTTTTGTACCCAAAATGTCGTTATGACTTACAAAAACACACGCAGAAATGTCTTGTGTTGTTAGTAAAGCTGTAAAGCTGATATAAGTTTTCAATCAACTTACAAATGTTTTCATGAAGTCGATGAAAAAGAAAGGTTGAACAAGTATGAGACGAAGAATTCAAGAATGACCGTAGGTGTTCTTTTTCAACGAAAGTTAGTTTGGATGAGATTGTATTAAAACGAGAACACTCATATGTCGAAACCTCATCACACTTTATGAGAAGTGTCATAAGCCGTATATTCAGGTTTCTTAGTGTCAGCAAAGCTACCAAGCAGCTGCTTAAAGGTTTTGTTTCAACTTGATATGTTTTAGCTAACTCAACCTATATGAATGGAAGGTTACGAAGAAAACTTGAGTCCGTCCTATCAACCTGGCCAACGCTACGAAATAGACATGTTAAAAGAATTTAGAATGAGTGACAAGAGAAATAATTTCAATTTTATTATTTCAGCAACTTTGTTTTTCAAAATAAGGCCAATAATAGTCCTAAGAGTTGCTTAGTTCGACAAATAAATAGAATGCGAAACTTTATAATTTAAATTCAAACAAACTACTAACAAGATACTAGTAATAATAATAATGATAATGACGAGTGATAAATAATGATGACGATAGTAATAATACAGACTTTAGTAGTCTGGCATTTAATAGCCAAGGCCAATGGCCCACGAATAAAGTGATCCTTCTAACCCACCCCAACAGGCTCTATATTTTTTCCATGACCCACCATCACTCCCCTTAGTAGTGTTTGCTACTGAGTGAAGTGATCACCCCTTTGATGCCTGTCGATATTTGCCTTATCCCCCTTCCAGTTGTCTAAAAAAGACATGAGATCACCACATTACTTGCTATCCTTTGACAATTTCCTGTTGACGGGAGGCTGTCAGCCAATCAAAACAATTTATCTTGGTTGCTTGGAAACGAAGCTCTAAAAACAGGGTTGTCATAAAGTCCCGTATAAACGAATCAATATTTGTTCGTAATGGCTTGTGATTATCCAATGAACTTGTAGGAACTTTTAGGAAACATGATGATGTTAAGTAATCAAGAGTCATGAAAACTGATTTGTTAGAATCATTTCATGTAAACACTAAAAAATTACAAATCGATCAATACTGATAACACTGAAATTGGATGCCAAAAAGACATTTTTTTCAATGTTTTGCCATAGAGGTCTAGAAGCAGATTCTTTCGACATTATGTGCCATCTTAAATTTGAGTGTTTTTTTTTTTTCTCGGTTAATTTTCATGGAAAGTTAAATAATATTAATAGCATTTAGCTTTAAAACTAGCTTGTTACCATAGTCGTTGTGTACTTTAAAGATTATGCGTTATGAATGTCGTGTAAAATAGGCAGATAACTATTGCATTGTCAATAATTCATTTATACTAATTATACCAATGCAAACAAATTGTAACCAAGAATCGAAACGATGCGATAAACCACTATAGTGTAGTCCAGGATTCGCAGCACGGACTTAAACCAACCAAGGTAAAGTGCCATCTATTTTTCACTTTTGCTCACTTTTCAAAACAGTCCTCGTGATATTGTGTTGCTGAATACCTCACACACGCAGTTGTATTGAAACGAGCACGAAAAGAACAACTTTATTTTCGATCTCAAACGTCTTTATTTGAGCTCGTTTTTCACTTTTCAGTTGCATTCTTATTTTTTCTCTTGGATTTATGGTGGCGTTTTGGTACATGATCTATTTATGCATAGATCATTCGGCTTACCGGATTCCAGCGATTTTTTTGTATTTTTAATTTCACATGTGTGGCTTAGTATTATCATCATTGCTAAAGAAATAGAGGATATTACATGGGCGCGTGGAGATACGTAATTTATCTTCGAGTGTTGGAAAGATCTTTAACACGAGAAGATAAAATTCATATCTCCAAGCGGCCATATAATATTCTGTTTATCATATAATTATCAATGAAGTATGTTTTGGCTTTTTCAGGCAATTCTTTCCGTGCATTTTTGAATAGACATGGACGCAATGGTGATATCTTCGCACGTAAAAATAACATGCTATACCTTCACGTGTGAAGATATCAATTTTTCGAGCGAGTGATACCTGATATTTCATTGGATTTTATATAAATAGTAAACGGTTAGCATAATTATGCACCAATAGGAATTACAGTCAGTATAATGCATGCCTAGCTATGTACAATAACTACAAGAAAAGTTAACCTAGATAGATAGCGATAAATTTGGATTTGGACTTGATCAACTTTTTTGCCCAAAATTGAAATAAAAAATAAGACCGATTTTTCTTGGTTTCCAGGCAACATTGGAGAGTACCTGCCTCGATATGAAACTACTCTTTCTTTTGCTGGGTTCTTTAGCTGTATTAGTGACATCATCCCAACCAGATGACCAGAATGACGTCATAAGGTTAATAAAGGTGTGGGGGCTTAATGAACATCATGGGCACCGCGATAAAGGGCCTTTCAAAGTAGGTTGTAATTCACTATACCTTAAAATACGAAGCAGTGCACTGTCTATTGTTCTCTGTCTATTGTTTAATTAGTGGCGCTAGTTATATACCTCGACTGCCTTATTGTAACAGAGAATCAGGAAGCTAAGGCCCCGTCCACACGTATCCGGAAATTGTTGTATCCGCAAATTATTTTTTGCGGATACGAAAATGTTTGCGTCCACACGCAGCGTATTCGAATCGTTTTCACCGTCCACACGTATCCGTTTTCGTAAAATTTGCGGATACGGACACAAAAAATTGCGGACACGTGTGGACGCAACCCGTATCCGTAAAAAAAAAAATTGCGGATACAAAAATTTGCGGATACGTGTGGACGGGGCCTAAGAAAGAGTTGAAATATGGCATGAATTTATCTATTAAATTTCCTTTCTGATCTGTTTATCTCATTTATTTGTGTTTGTAGTTCAGAGAACTGTACACTTGCTCTAATGACTCCTGTGTTGATCTCGTAAGAAAGATAATATACTAAATTAACCTTCTTTCTCGTCCCTAGTCTCTCTCATTATTTGTAATGGATAGGGATCTCAAACATTAATACTGATTATACCTACTCCCCCACCAGGAGGACCCTTCATTAGTCAGTAGAAATTTTTTCAATATATTAATTAACTGTTTGTTGGCCATCGTCAGGAATGCGTGAAAGGTTTCAAAGAATGTGTAAGCAGTGGGATTGGAGGTTTAGCTGACGAACAGTCTTGCAGGATGGGGTTTTGCGACTGCAGGAAAAACGTAAGTTAAACTTATTTTCTAAGGATGAAATGAGAATAATCATTTGTCATCTGACAAGCTCATTGCTGAAGGATGATATCTTAAAGGATAAAAATAAACCTTTCAAACTTGGCCAATGGGCGTGCAAAAGAAGCAACAACAAAAAGCAAAAACAAGCAAACAAAACAACAACAACAACAACAACAACTAAGGCATGATATAATGCAACACAATATCAGGTACAGTTAAATTTACCGTTTATGTCTTTCACGTGCAATAGAGGTTTTGTGCCATCACGTGTCGGCGCCCATAATACTGCTTGGACTGCCTGTGGTTAGATGGCAGAACAATAAAATCCCTTTGCTCTCGTGAATTGATTTCTAGATCTTTCTCATGTAAAACGATTGTATGTTTCCTGCCATCTAACATGGCTGCCGTCACGTGGTGGTACAAAACCTCTTTAGACCTATTCACAGTTCCCAGCGCCATCTTGAAAACATACCTGGAAGCGAGGCTGGTGTTGAGTTATCCATCAGATCTATATAAGCAACAAGAGAAAGTATTCATCATGCATGTCGAACTATTATCGCTAATTTACAAGTCGTTTTATAAATATCAAGCCAACACGATTTAGATACAGCAGATTTAGGAATTTTTTAGAAAACATCTAAGAACTTAAAGTAAGTAATTAAACACAGATCTTGCGATGTTATTCAGAGTGTTGCTCTTGTGTTTACATTCGATTTCGCCTGGGATATCTCCATAATACCTATGTTTCTTTCTATATTCGTCAATATAAAAAAACACACAATGCTAGGCAAAACCTCCGCGAGAAAAATCTTGTAAAATACTAGTATCTGATGTATTCGTGGTTTATTTAAGATAATAAACCAATAATCGACGAAAAGAAAAAAATTAATAATAGCCATAGATATTATGGAGATATATATCGGAGGCGATATCGAATGTAAACACCACAGCCCGTTTGTACAAAGTTTGGATAGCGCTATCCGGAGGATAAGTCCTTATCCAGTGGATAAGTCGATTCTGTTATCCAATAAATTTATCACGTGGATAGGAATTATCCGTCGGATAGAGCTATCCAGGCTTCGTACATCAGGCGGGGCCCAGAGCAACACTCTAGCTTACGCAGTTTGTACGCTACACCAACGCTATTTGTTTTTACGCTATACTCTCGTTATGTCTCGGGCTACACGAAGTAGTACGGCCGTACTCTCTGCAGAAGACCGGCAGGAGATTATCCGGGAGGTTGTTCAAGCGGTTTTGGAGGCATCCTCTGCAAATGGGTCAGGAAACTCGTCCTCCTCGCCACCTTATTCTTCACAGCCTGCACTGCCAACTTCTTCCACCTCCGCAGTGGTTTCTGCTACGCAGGACGCTACAGGTACGTCTATTTTACCTGTACCTTCATTCGCCAGCACTTTTACGCTACCATCGCAGTCATTGGCTGACACGAGCGCTACGCTAGCTTTCTCAGCATCTGTGCCGAGCTCCGTCTCGTCGGTTTGGGCGCCATCATTGCCATCTGTTTCGGCGGTCTTGCATCAGCCTTTTATCGTTGGCCCAGGTTGCTCTCCCGTTCCCGCAAAGCTGGTTACCCAGATCGTCAGTGGCAAGTTCGTCGACATGAGCGATCTCATTTCTCCTAACCTGGTGGAGACGGAAAACGAGCCCCAACTCTTCTTTGATGGTCGCATCGTTTTGACCTCTACGCCCAAGCGCCAGCGGCGAAAGGTAGAGGACATAATGACGTGGGTCGAGGCGTTCAGCATTTACTCGCTCGTGCTGACTTCGTATTTTCCCAATCGCTGGAAAGATCTTTTGCTCTACAAGCTGCTTATTCTGCGAACCTATCGCCAGTTTAGCGGCCGGGCTTGGCTGTCTTACGATAAGGCTTTTCGTGAGCACGCAGCAGCAAGCAAACTCACAGACTGGTCGCACATCAATAGCCAGCTCTACAGTTTCCACACCGCGGGATCTGTCCCACGCGCTCTCAGTGCTACAGCTGCTGAAGGAGCAGAACCCAAGGGCTCATCCAATAGCGACACCATATGCCGTTCTTGGAATCGGGGGCAGTGTTCTTCGCGTTATAGTGGCTGCCGCTTCGCACACAAGTGCTCTTCATGTTCTGGCCGCCATCGCTTGGTAGATTGCCCGAGTGGGACCGACGAGTCTTCGGAGTCCAAACGGAAATCCACGTTTGCCGAGTCGTCGGGGGAACTTCACAGGTCTAAGCGGCGCTAATCCAAGCACGCTAGTACTTTATGTTATACTTATGGTTCTTACAAAAAAAAAAAAAAAAAATGTTCCGTTTAATTTGTTCTTTAGCTTTAGCTATCTTGTATAGCACTCTATAATTTTCGCTCGTAATCTTGTCTAGACAGTTCAAGTGCATTTAGATTGTGTATTGTCAATTGTCTGGAACGTTTCAATGGTCTCGGGACATTTCGTTCCGTCGTTATTTTTCTGCATGCTAGGCTTTATAAGAAACGCAGACAATGTCATTGGTATTTCATTGCATATGATATATATACATATATATATAATAAAAAAAATAAATAAATAAAAAAAATAAAATAAAAAAACCTTTCGTGCTAGGACTTTTGTGTTATCTCTCTATGCTGTCATACCTTTTAGCGCGTTATATTTACAAAACCAGGCCCTTAATAAATTAGCTTTGCTGTCAGTCTGGCCTCTATGATTGGCTGCGGCGTTATTAGGACAATTAAGCCGTCTTCTAGCTGTCTCTGTAGGTCCCTTTGTATGCTATCGCAACAGCATTTCAAGCTTTACGTCGGGACCCTCTTACGCGTTTATTTTGCTAATTTTTCGTTCTTTTCGAGTCCCGTGTTATCGCCAGAGTGGGTCCTCCCCCTCCCATAGCATATACTTTACTCTCGATATATTATGTTTATGTGCATGTAATTTTACCCCGTCTAAGTTCCTATCTAGGGTAATTAGCTTTACTCGTCGTTTATCGCCTCACGTATCTCTTTTTAAGTCGTGTGAGCAGTTCGGAACATCTGCCGGTCACTATTATTTTCACGGTCGTATTGTATCTTCTTTCAGCTATGCTTGACCTCCCGTTGGTATCTGACGTCACGCCCCTTAGTGTTGAGTGGTTTTCCCAAGAGTTGCTATCACACCCAGACCAGATTGAAGTGGCTTATGTTTTAAGTGGGATTCGATATGGTTTCAAAGTTGGATTCCAAAGTCAACTCAGCTCTTTAAGATCGGCCAAGAGTAACAAGGAAACCGCTATCCACAACCCTCAGGTGATTGATTCGTATCTGCAAAACGAGGTCAGGTCGAACAGGGTCGCGGGCCCCTTCTCCGAACCTCCCCTTCCTGACCTGCACGTCAGCAGCTTTGGGGTGATACCTAAGCGTGGCCAGCCTGGAAAATGGAGGCTCATAGTCGACCTTTCATCTCCCAGGGGACTTAGCGTGAACGATGGTATCGACCGCGAGGCTTTTACCCTTCAGTATGTCAGGGTTGATCAAATCATTCGGATGATCTCTAGCCTTGGTACCGGAGCACTTATGGCAAAGTTCGACGTCGAATCGGCCTACCGTAATATTCCGGTTCATCCTTCTGACAGGTACCTTCTCGGTATGAAGTGGCGCGGAAAGTATTACGTTGACTTAGCGTTACCTTTTGGTCTTCGATCAGCCCCGTTTATTTTCAATGCGGTAGCCTCGATGATAGAGTGGATTTTGGTGAACAATTACCAAGTTAGCAATCTCGTTCATTATCTTGATGATTTTATCATGGCGGGCCCTCCTAACACTGACGCCTGCGCAGTTAATCTAGCTAAGTCACGTCAAGTATGCCGCACTCTAGGTGTTCCGCTACATCCCGACAAATGCATAGGCCCTGATACTACCCTGGTTGTTTTAGGCATCGAATTGGACTCAGTGAACCAAATTGCTCGTTTGCCAGCAGATAAGTTATGCAACCTTAAACTGTTGATTGCTACCTGGCGGTCGCGACGCTGGTGTAATAGACATCACCTAGAATCGTTGATTGGCCACCTCCACCACGCAGCGAAGGTGGTGTGGCCTGGTCGCACGTTTATACGGCGCATGATTGACCTGCTAGGCTGTTTCCGCAAGCGAGACCATCCTATACGTCTGAATTGCGAGTTCCATCGCGACTTAGACTGGTGGCACCAGTTCCTCTCTACGTGGCACGGGGTTTCTTTTTGGCTGTATCCTGGTATCCCAGTCGTAGGCGATACCCAGGTGGTATCGGACGCCTCAGGAGCAATTGGTTATGGAGCTTTTCTGGACCAAGCGTGGTTCAACGGTGTCTGGTTGGAGAAGCAGGGTTCTCAATCTATTGCATATAAGGAACTCTTTCCGATCGTTCTAGCCGCGCATGTGTGGGGCCATCGGTGGTCCAAAAAGCATGTCATCTTTCGTTCCGACAACGAGGCTGTGGTGTTCATGCTGAACGGCAGGACTTCTAAAGTCCCCGACCTGATGCGGCTGTTGCGCAGTCTGTTGCTAGCGGCAGCGCGCTTTAACTTTTCCTTTTCGTCGCTCCACATACCCGGCGTCCACAATGCAATCGCTGATGCCTTATCCCGTTTTCGTTGGCAGGAGTTCAGGCGTTTGGCTCCTTCAGCACACCGATCCCCAACTCCAATTCCGCATCAGCTTCTTCTCAACTTGACCAGTCCACTCTAAAGAAACAGTGTCAGGAATTCCTCCTAAATGGCCTGGCTCCCACCACACGTCGCACTTACGCGTCTGCTCAGCGTAAATTTATTGATTTTTGCCATCAGCTTGGCAAAGTTCCTGTCTTACCTGCAGATGAGAGAACGTTATGTCTTTTTGTAACGTTTCTGGCACAGTCGCTTCAGCATCGGTCTATTAAAGTCTACCTGTCAGCGGTTCGGGCCCTTCACATCGAGCAGGGTCACGCAGATCCATTGGTAAATTGTCCGCGGCTGCATCAAGTCTTTCGGGGCATTAAACGTTCCCAAGGGTCCCAGTTTTCACAGCGTCTACCGATTACCGACGCTCTCATGCTCACCATTTTCAAGGCCCTGGATATTGACTCGTTTGACCATGCCATGTTTTGGTCGTCATGTACGCTCGCATACTTTGGTTTCCTGCGATCGGCAGAGTTTACGGTCTCCAGCTTGGCCAGTTTCGACCCCACCATTCACCTGCAGGTCTCGGACTTGTCGTTTGATAATTTGGACCGACCATCGTGCTTACGGGTATGGATCAAAGCATCCAAAACCGATCCTTTCCGCGCAGGGTGCTATGTTCACATTGGTTGTGGCGTCTCCCCACTGTGTGCGGTGACTGCAATGTCCGCTTTTCTGCATAAAAGAGGAAATGCTTCAGGTCCACTATTCTTATTAAAGAATGGCCAACCATTGTCTCGAGAGTTGCTGACGTCGTGGCTGAGGGATATTTTCGCTGGTGCGGGAGTGACTGGTAATTTTTCCAGCCATAGCTTCAGGATTGGAGCCGCCACAGTTGCAGCGCGCAATGGTGTTCCAGATCACATGATCCAAACCCTTGGCAGATGGACTAGTAATGCTTATCAAAGTTATATCCGGACACCTACAGAATCCTTAGCCTCGATCTCGCGCTATCTTTCTCAAGCTTAATTTCCTGGAGTGACCTTAGTTTGGGTTGGTGCTTGGATCATTGTGGTGGGAGGCCCTTCTTCCTGTTCCTCCTCTCCAAGCACCTTGGAGAATCATTTGGAGGTGATAGGGTTGCCATAGTAACCGCTGACCTCCGCCGAGTTCCCGAGGCTCCTCCCACCCAAGCACCAACGCCAAGCTCATCTACGTGTGATGAGTTTAACACGTGGATAGGAATTATCCGTCGGATAGAGCTATCCAGGCTTCGTACATCAGGCGGGGCCCAGAGCAACACTCTGAATAAAATTGCAAAATCTTTTTGTAAAATCTACTTCTAGTTCTTAGAAGCCTCAGCCTCGCTTCCATGAAGGATTCAAAGTGGCACAGGGAAGTGTGAATAGGACTATTCAGTTTGATATTTCCGTACTTTTTCAGAAACAAACACTCGAGAAACTTTTCGAGAAAAAAACCTATCCTTTTGGGGTGGTTTGTGGTTGGTTGTGCACACCTGACAAAATTTCTAAGCGAACACTGTTTTATGCCTTGAAATTGCTTCTCGTCCCAGTCCTGTTTTCCAAAATTTTTACAAAACTTGTTCGAAACATATACAATCCAAATTTTATGAAAAGAAAATTCGAGTTATTTGTTTCAAACGAATCCACAGTGCATACGCGCTCATATGCTTCTGAGTTATTTAGTAGGTGTTTATATTATATTATGTCTCACCAACATAACAGGCATTTCAACTCGTGTAAAAACAAACTTATACATTACTCATTCCCTTATGTGATGAAAAGGCAAGTTTGTTATCTTTTTTTTCTTTTCTTCTTTTTTTTGCAATAGCGTTTTCTAAGTGTAAGATTAGTATTCAGTCTAAGGAGTGTCATACATTTCAAACCGTATTTTGCATTTCATTCTAGGTGTGCCAAGCATACTTCAAAAGCTGTGGATCCAATTCTTGGTGTTCTTTCAATGATATCTGCTTCAAGTCTTCTGCTGCTTGTCGCTCTGAACCTAAGAAAGAGGTATGGCAAATAGATGATCGCCACTTATTTATACACACAAAGTTCGAATATTTTTTTTTGGGCAGCTCATTACATAGATCGTCAGAAAGAAATTTCTTAGCCATTTCACTAAAACCTGACATTACGGGCAAAGAAATTTACCTGAGCCATCTAACTAAAACATTACCGGCAATGAAATATCTAAGCCATCTCATTAAAACATTAAAGGCTTGTTTTGTTTATATTATGTTCATGTAAGGCGAAACGATTTTTTTTTTGGTTAGCTTATCATGTTTGGTTAACACCATGTCCGTGTCATATGCGATATATATAACAAAACGCTTATTGACGGGAACCTCGGGAAAGCAGTGAGTTTTGTGGTCCATA
The DNA here is from genome assembly GCF_029948245.1 of Actinia tenebrosa. Classification (NCBI taxonomy): domain Eukaryota; kingdom Metazoa; phylum Cnidaria; class Anthozoa; order Actiniaria; family Actiniidae; genus Actinia; species Actinia tenebrosa. Next base: position 18,173,429 of record NW_028292582.1, read on the forward strand.
GACGGCAATGTGGCCCTCGGCTTCGCCTCGGGAAAAATCTCCGTATCGGGACCACAAAACACACTGTTTCCCTTGGTCCGAGTCAGTAAGTGTTTAATGTAACTTTTTTGTGTCCCATCCCGTTATCAATTTCAGAGCAAGTGCAGAAGAAGTCTGATGAAGTGTCTGAAGAGATCTTCAATGGACAAGACCCGAACATACGAGTGCATGAAGATGTTTAATGACTGTCTCTCCTAGATGTCCTAGATAGCCTGATACTTCATATTGGACGAATATAAAAGTAACATAAAAAGATACAATTATAAACAATAAAAGGGAATAAAAAACCTAGCAAAAATCGAAAACTGAGAATTTTTCAAAAAAATGCTTAGAATAATTCAGCCGAATGAATTTCGTTACCAGCCTACATACAATTACAGGCAAACACTGCCCGTCATGTGATATCAACCAGTATCAACCAGCTGGATGAATCTCGTTACCAGCCTATAATGACAGGCAAACATTGCCCTTCATTGGCAAGTTCCATATCTAGTTCCATATCTAGTGAAGGTATAAAATAAACATTTAAAATATATATATGTAGTTGCATAATATCATAGAGCTCGACAAATGCTGCCAGATTTTGATCAAATGAAAAAAATCATCGGGAAATGAAGATATTCAAGGCTTCGTCTTGATGACGATTGTCCGGATTTGACACAGTCCTCCCACGATATGAAACTTGGCAATGCGCTATGAACCAGAGAGTATTATATGACTTGGTATCCATCAGCTGATTGAATGCCATGAATCTGATTACCCGATGGACGCTGAACATGACATCTCACTAACTGGAAACACGTGGTCAAACTCAAAGCTTACAACTATTGCACTCTGTCCCCTCGTCCCCTCGTCCCCTCGTCCCCTCGTCCCCTCGTCCCCTCGTCCCCTCGTCCCCTCGTCCCCTCGTCCCCTCGTCCCCTCTTCTTTTGTTAAAGAATTAAAGTTTGATAGTACTATGATCAATCAATCCTAAATATCAAACGCCTTAGCTTTAATTTAATGAATATTTCTCAACAATTGGCCACAAGCTTTCCAAAGACATCCATATACAATAGACAATAGACGATAATTTATTTAAACACTTATAATAGAGGAACTATCGCTCGTTAAAACATGGACGTGTATATAAAACAGTCCTCTTCACAGTTCCCTGCGCCATTTTGGACATGTCTCTATCATTCACCATTTTCCATACATTGGTTCATTGGTCAAACACAAAGCATTCAGTCGAGGTTGCAAGGTTCAAATTTGAATAATCCTTTGAAAGTCCCTTGGCGCCTTTTCTGCATCTTTACTGTTAAGAGCCCATTCTTTATAGAATGCATTACCAGCGGTAATAAAAAGCAAAGTATGCTTATCGAGTGTATATCAATAGACCATTTTCGAGTTCCAAATTACCGCTGTGTTCCTCGATTACAGACTCATTTACTCAGGCTTAGCCTCGCATCAGTGTTTAAATATTCACAAATACCAACGGTAAAGTAAAGAATGCACAACTCCAACAATACGAATACTTTGAAACTTGACGGGCCTTGACTGTAACACGTGAATATTCTGCACAAAATCGAGGCTGATCCTGTGTAAATGAGCCTGTAATCAAGAAACACAGCGGTAATTTGAAATTCGAAACTGGTCTATTCTCTCCCTTAGGTTTCCTTTAGTAGCATATATAGCATATAAAACAACGTTTTAATGACTTTTGAACATGATTACAAGTTTGGAACAGAAACTTTTAAGGGGTTAATATTATTATTGTTATATCGTGTGCTCTGTGTGCTCCGGCCTATTTAGATATGCAAATTACTATATGGGGTGTTTTGATCTACTTTGGAATTTTAATTTTGATTCAAGGTGGCCGCTTCGCTATCACATATCAAACTCTTTGGTGAACTGATTTACTGGCTTTCAGGCCCCGTCCACACGTACCCGCAAATTTTTGTATCCGCCAATTTTTTTTTGCGGATACGGGTTGCGTCCACACGTGACCGGAAATTTTTGTATCCGTATCCGGAAATTTTCGAAAACGCTACGAATACGGATACGTGTGGACGGTCGTATCCGCAAATTTTCGAATACGCTGGCGTAAACACGATTTTGCGCATGCCCAATAAGAAAAACCATCCGTCAAAGGGACTAGGCACTAGATTGCCATCAGGGCGGATCAATTTGCGGATACGTGTGGACAGTGAAAACGATTCGCAAACGATTCGAAAACGCTGCGTGTGGACGCGAACATTTTCGTATCCGCAAAAAATAATTTGTGGATACAAAAATTTGCGGATACGTGTGGCCTCAGAGGACATTTACTGAATCTATTGATGGTACGTACATTTCGAATTACTGTCTTTAAGTTTAGTTTTGAGAGGTTTTACAGCAGGAGAATGTGATTTATTTAATCAAGAAAGATATGGAATATTCCGGAGCATTGCACTTAAGAAAGGTATGTTTGTTACACGTTTTAAACCGTATACAAGTATTTATCTGAGCGGTAACAATGCACATATTTGTTTCCCCCATAGTTCTCTGCAGATCCATCGACACTCAGTTTGTAAATGAAATTATCCAGTTTCTCTTCCCGAGGTGCATAAAAAAAGCTCATAGAGTCTTTGCACCACGGCAGCAATGACAGGAGTCGGGAAAATTTAAATCTGGTATAATTTGGTTTATACGAGAAATAAGTAAGTTTCCCATTGGGAAAATATAATACTTTAATGTTTTTTCTCCTCGATGGCTGCCATCGCGTGATGATGCAAATCTTCTATAGCGACTTTAACCCAAATTGAATTTAATGGCAGTTCTTGTATTCCATGCAGCCTAGTAACTTTCCTTCCATTCTTTTCTCGGGACCCCAGAACGAAAAATAACCTTGATTTAATATATATATTTAGACAATGGTTTTAAACCTTATGTTTGTGTATTAGTTTCTAGTTTTCTTAAATAATTCCTAGTTATTAGTTGATTTGAATTTTCTCTTGATGACTCTCATAAGGCAGCAATCACTCGTTGCGTCCGAGTATCCCTTGTCGCTAAAGCCCTCCAGAGCAGCATTGGTGTCTTTCCATTTTTCTTCGAAATCTTCCACCTCTTTTTCCAGCTTTTTTGAAAACTCGGGATTCAACAATGGCATGACATCGTTGGATAGACGTTTAGCCCGCTGGACACGAAGTTGAATCTGCGGGCGCTCGTCGCATTTTAACTGTTAAACACAAGCAAACACTCTGTTTTTGTTTGGAATCTTAAACATGGTTAGGATACAATGTTTACTTACTTCGACCTTGTCCTTGAGTTTGTCCATGTCTTCTGGTGACATTTCGTCAGATACGTCCTCAATGAGGCTTCTGGCGTCATCCATCCATTCATTCACTTCCTTCATTTTGGTTTTCATTTCTTTGATTTTATTGCTCGCATTATTGACCTGAAAACAACAAAACACATTGAAAAGGTCGTATATGTTTTCGGAGAGTGATTGTTATTTAGTTTGAAATGCAAAATTAGTGGACCAAGTATAGACCTGTGTGGTATACCATGAATAACATAGAATAACATTACATTTATTGATGAAATGGTGTAGAATTTTATGGTTCAATTTTGTGGTACTATCACTTCATCTACCACGTCTTTTATTCTTTTATGTTCAAAAGAATATTTCCAACCTGATATTCGGCATGTGGAGACTTTTCATCAATTTCAATACGTAGGATTTTTAGATATTCAGTCGAGGTAATCCCTGTCTACGTTAAACAAGATGTCTTTATTTTTCTATTGTAGTTGCCACAGATCAAAAGCGTTACACATTCACTAAGCATTGTCTTAAGGTGGCTGCCTCAGCACTATAGCAAAAAATATCAAAGTTTTTGAATCACAATTTTTAAACCCCAAAATGCTGGTTTGCAATCATTCCCAAGAGAATGAAATAACAAAAGACACGGTGCCCATGTTGGATCATATAGTAAAGCAGACTATAACAAAAGAGACTTAAGAAAAATCGTTTGTTTAATTCATCCAACATGGCTGCGCGAAGTAGATTTATTTTTCTATAGTAGATAGCCACCTTAAAACAGAAAAATATTATACAACGGAGAGACAAGGTTTTAAAACATGCAAACGATTTAGTTTAATATAAAAATCTCTTGATCTAACCAACCTTTTCTTTCCCATCGATCACTTGCTTCACGATATCATTCCAGCAATCATCAAAGTCTTTCAGCTGTTTGTCAATGTCCTTGATGGCTTCCTTGTCTTCACCAGCTTCTCGTTTGAGTTTCTCGCCACATTCATGAAGATAATCCAGTCTGTGCTCTTCATCAACAAGCTCCTTTTGAATTCTCTAAATATACCAAACAAGTAACCGGTTAGGCAAAAGCGTTTGATGTGTTCGAGCGGGCGCCTTTACTGGGACTTGAACACGCGCTGAGTGCTAAGTGCAAACTTAAAGTAGATAATTGACAGAATAGAAAAATGAATACAGAGTGTATGACGTCACAGACTTAAAAAAATAATCGTAAAAATATCATACTTTCGTCCTGAGTATCGAGAAAACACTTCATACAGTGATTATTGAACCTTTAAAGAGTATTCTTAAGAAGTTTCAGCTGAATCCAAGTTTGAGCGATTTTCGTCAGAGTAGCACTTTAATGCAGTGGAAAAATGAACTTCGGCGTTAATCGTACAAAAATCAGAAAGTTCTTAGCTAGCAAAGTGACAAAACCTTCATTCCCATCCCAAGGAAATGTTTTAATCAACAAATAGACCTCTCGAAACGAAATGGAAGTGAAGCCACTGCACGTAACGAGACTTTAAAGAAGTTATATTTTACTGGTTTCACTAACCTCAAGTTCTTGGGCACTTTTGTTCGCGGCTTGCTCGTCCATCAAATCAGTTTTATTTATTTCTTTCAAAGCCTTTTCCTTTGCTCCAAGCCAATTTAGTACTACCAATTCCTCATCTCTAAACTTCTGCCAGTCAGACAAAGAACTCATCAACTTCTTCTTTCTGTCTTCAGCCCAGTCCCAGATGGCTTTCCAACGTTGACTCAGGGCTTTCAGTCTGTTGCGTGTAGCACTATCCACGCTAGGATCAGATGCATCGATCTCTAAAATTGTGTTAACGACTGTTGGGTCACCCATTTCCTCTTGGAATTCCTAAGTAATCAAAAATAAATAGTTATTTCGTACGTATAATTAATTAACCCGCAATTATGAATCTTCGCGCACTGTCATTGGTTCAAATGGGTCACGTGAAGGACGGATACCAGACGATATTCCACGTCTGATGAAGTGATATCCGTTCAAAAGGAAATAAAATACGTAAAAATGAAGAAAAACAATGAAATTCGGTTTTACAAATGAGTGAGAGTAAAAAAAGACTGGTTGAAAAAAAATACGGAAGCAAGCACAAAAAATCAATAAAATATGCTGTAAACGTCTTTTGAGGTAAGCAACCATATCGTTATGTGAAGGAATGTCTTGGTTTGTTTTCTAACTCGTTTTATAAACTTCTAAAAATGAACAAACAAACTAAAAAACGACTAACACTGAATGAATTAATTTAACAAAATTATTAGATTTATTTTCAGCTTTGAATCTTTTGGCTTATGATTAACGTAACGAAGTTCTCGATCAGTAGAATCCATTTCGTTGAAGCCCTTTGGTTATGAAATAAATAAACCTCTTCTGGCTCACTGGAATATCGGCTGATAATGTCATAGTCACTGGATGAGAAATGGTCCTCAAAATATAACACATATGCCCTCGGAGCTTCGCAATTCATTAATTAATTTCATTCAGTCTCAAAGGAGAATAATATTCTTTGTATGTGTTATTGAAGTGCCAATCTAAAGAATGACACGTGGTCTGAAATCCCTTACCTATTTACTTACTTGCTTACTTATTGATAATGTCAATAAGATCAGTGGATTATGGTAATGGATAGTTTCCGATTTTTTCCCAACTTGAAAGCGCGAGACAATAAGAAGACCGCTGGTCAAGACAATGTGCTCTATTTACCTGGTGCTCCTCCAGCTGTTTGTTCACTGTGTCGTAATCATTAGCGACATCCTTAGTTGACTTGATTTTCTTTTCCGAGTTTTCCACAGACTTTTCTATTTTCTTTAAGTTTTCGCTTAAAAAGAGATTGTAGCTCGAAGAGACTCTGAAAGATAAACAAACGCATTCAGAAAAAGACATGCAGATACATTTTAAAACGGTTTCTCCCAACTGACCATTATGTTGTTAATAATCCTAGTTAAGGATATAGATGGTTGAGTGGGTTCAAGGCAAGTCTATTTATAATGGGTGGCTTTTCAGGGATTCCAGGATGGGTGGTTTTAGGGTTCATAGTAAATCTTGATTGGGTATAGGAATAGCAGTATTATAGCGGGCCTAAAAGATGGTGTGTTAAGGGTCAAAGGCTGGATAAGAGTAGTTTGTAGGCTCAGGATGTCTAGGGATGTGTGATAGTAAATTTCAGGGCGCGGACTAGGTAGCTCCCGATATCCTTCAACCGCAATCAAACCCAAAAATACTAGCTATAAAAATCCCACAATTTAGCACTGAGTGATTCAACATGTTGACATTAGCCTACGTAAGCAGGCTCTTTGGACATGCCCTTTGGAGGACGGGGGGCTATGCTGACTTTGAAACGATAAGGACACTTACTTGTTTAAATCTTTTATTTCTTCATTTCGTAGAGCCTTGATCTTCTCATCAATTTGTCTCATTCTGCCGTAGTATGCATCTTTTTCTTTATCGTCACAGTATCCTTCATCGATTGTCTGCTCGACCTCAGCGAACACCTCGTACTTGCAGCTGTCAAGGGATTCCAGGGTACGCATGTATTTCTGGAAAATAAACAAAAACGATGACACTTTAATCAAATATCAATACTCAATAACAATTTTGCCATAACAATTATCATCATTGTCCCTGCACCATCACGATGTATCATCATCATCATTGCACTTTTTTCTAATATATCGTTACAAAAATAAGTCTATAATTAACTAATATCATTCATTATTATTGTCATCATCATTTTCAGTCAGTGACATACTTTGGGTTTGTTCGGGTGGGTTTTTTAAAATTAAATATCATCACCATCATTTGGCTCATGATCATTACCATCATGGTCACAAATATCAATGCCGGTATCAACATCAATATTAGCATCATTACTATTAAGACTTGATGCTGAATACTGAATACTGAATGCTGAATACTGAATACTGCATACTGAATAGTGCATTCCATGACCAAAGGGCATTGTGGGACATAGTGACATTGTCTAAAGTAGGATTAACAACTATTATTTACACCTTTTGCCGTTCATTAACAGAAAATGTACATTCATTTGTGCCAATAGTTGTATCAATAACGTGTAATGTACTTTCATCAACACCACAAGTAACACCATTAGCGCGGATCAACTTTCAATAACGACAATTGAATATGCGTGTACATTCATAGGCATCAATGGACAATCAATAGCGCGTTTGTACATTCATATGCGCGGAATGTATTTTCTTGTGCGCGAAATTCAACTTCAATAACACCAAATGACAAACAATTGCATTTATGGACAATCATTTACCCAAAAGTGGAAATTCATTAGTGCTATTAGCATAATCATTGACAATCTATAACGCGCTTGGACAATCATGAGGGTCAACGTTATATTCTATAGCGTGGTTCGACAAACATTTGCATGATTCGAATAAACAATAAGAGAAATAAAACATGCTAATTGAGCTAATTGCTATTCTCCTACGCAGCCGCTATTATGGAGGCAGTTTTTTTGAGTTTTTTATATGTATTAAAGTGATTTAAAAAAAAACGCTAATGATTGTTTTATTTCTCTTATTGTTTATTCGAATCATGCAAATGTTTGTCGAACCACGCTATAGAATATAACGTTGACCCTCATGATTGTCCAAGCGCGTTATAGATTGTCAATGATTATGCTAATAGCACTAATGAATTTCCACTTTTGGGTAAATGATTGTCCATAAATGCAATTGTTTGTCATTTGGTGTTATTGAAGTTGAATTTCGCGCACAATAAAATACATTACGCGCATATGAATGTACAAACGCGCTATTGATTGTGCATTGATGCCTATGAATGTACACGCATATTCAATTGTCGTTATTGAAAGTTGATCCGCGCTAATGATGTTACTTGTGGTGTTGATGAAAGTACATTACACGTTATTGATACAACTATTGGCACAAATGAATGTACATTTTCTGTTAATGAACAGCAAAAGGTGTATTCTATTTTTAGAGTATCCCATCTGAAACAATATACTAACTACATTTAGGGAGTTAATTGCTGTATATTTACTTTTATTTTCCAGGTAACGAGACCCACAATACAATTTGGTCTTGGAATGCACTATTCATTCAGTATTCAACCTTTTTTGAAATAGCTGTATATGTGAGAACCTACAAGTAATTCTATTCGCAAGCGGCAGCGATCTATACAGTCAATTCAAAAAACGTTGTCGTCGACCATCTCAAGCCTACGCGACTGGACCGAAAGGAACTCTGGGTAGCAATCATTGAAGCCGAGTTGACTCCATAATTTTATCGGACTAGTTATGCCTGCTTTAAAGCACGAACCTTCATAGGCCAGCGGGGAGTATTGAAGGAGACGTTTTTTTAATGCTTTCATATTTTCGAAATTGTGAACTGAATCATAACTACTTAGTTTGTTTTTCTTTCCCTAAACCCAATGACATGCATTTGATGGATTGCTTCTCGCCATTATAATCTTAATACTAGCGGGTAATATTTAACCGCTTCAGTGATTTTTACCCATATTCCTTTCGGTCCAGTCGCGTAGGCTTGAGCCGGTCGACGTCAACGTTTTTTGAATTGACTGTATTACCATCATCCTTATCACGACAACCATTATATTCACGCGTATCAGCAATAAGTGACACATACCTTATGTCTGTCCAAGTGTGTTTTACTCGTCTCCAGATCCACTAAATTGCTGTCTTTAGAAACAGGTTTGCGATCTTCGGCGTCATCAACTGCTGCATCGAGATCGTCCAGTTTTCTTTCAATCTCTTCTAGAGCTCTTGCTCTTTCTTCGGGTGATCTAAACACGAACAATACTATTGATCAACCATAGAGAAACAAGCTATTTCATTCCCTTTACCTAATAAGGTAGAATGGTCACGAGTCTACCCGGCGAGAAGTGACGGCGCACAAATGCTGCGCTATCATTGATTGCCGATGACAGGATTTACGGGGACCATAATATGGAGGTGTGTAAACCCGTCCCAAAAGTTTCATGAGGAAGTAAACAACCTTCGTCTGAGCTTTAGAAACGCGAGTAGTTTACCTGCTTGAAGCTGAGTCTAGTTCGTCCCATGACGGTTTGAGCGCGCCTTCAACTTGGTCATTATCAACTTGAATCACTACTTCCTCTACATCAGCCTGCTGAAATATTCAAATGAATTGTAATTTCTTACAAAAGAATCAAATGTGTAAATGAACACAATGTTAATAAGTGCTAATTATTTGAATAATAGGTTAATTGAGGTAAATTGTCATTTATAATTGTAGGATTGTCCTATAGGTTGCTATCAATAGACGTCACTTCCGGTAATGGCTCTTTTTTGATGGCTTGTAGAATCCTGGAGGTTGTTTTGATCTCTTGTTTTCTGGTTTGATGTCGTGAAAATAGTCAAATACAATAGTTTGAGGACTTAGTTTGATATGTTTTGACTTAGCATCCGCTAGTTGCCCCCCAGTCAACCGCTTGTTTGCCCCCCAGTCAACTCCAAAAAGTCACGTGATTGATAGTAAGCAATACAGTTAAGTCCAAAATGGCGCACGGCCGAGAGTGTGTTACATGAAAACGGGCCAAATGCAAAGAAATGATATGGTGTCAATACACAGTATACAGTTGTTCACTTCTTCGGTCTTGTTTTAATCCTTACATTCAGGGACGCGACAATTTTGTAGCATGAAAAAAATCATAAGAGAATACTGTAAATCTGTAAATCTGGCCCTGGATGCCTCGTTTTCAACCGGTCGTGCGCCATTTTGGATTTAGGAGTATAGTTCTTGTTAGTAGAAGTGTCCTAACTCCTTTCTAGCTATATTTACTCCTCTTCTTGGCAAACTTTTAGATAATTATAATCCTTAATTACCATATTGTGAATTTTCGTTCTTGGTTTTTACTTTTCTCATAAATTTTTATTGTGGTAGCATTTTTTTTAGGAGAGGGGTGAGGGTGGGGAGAGTAAGCATAATCTCATTCCGCACACACGCACGTCATCACCATGTTACCTCTGATCTCTCCTTAGCCTTGCTGCCTTCCAGATAGTCATACATGTTGGATACATGGAGGATGATTAATTTCTTGTCAGGGCGTTCAACATAAACATCTGAAGAGTCGAGAATGCGTGGAATGCCGAACGTTTTTTCTCCCTGGTTGAAGGCGTGGTCCAGCCTTTTTTTATCATCCATCCGGGACAATGAGTCGAAATCAAATGCGTCTTTTCTGTGTAAGGCAAGTCAAAGTTAGAATTAGACTTGTTTACCGGCTACCTATCAAATGACGATAGCGTAGGGAACTGTGAGAGGACTATTGTTTAGAAAAATTGTTGGAGAACTTGTAGGTTGACAGTGTGTCGGAATTGAGGATTGTCGGTAGAGAGTTGTGTTCTCTCCCTCAGTACATACATGTCACGACATGCTGCAGCTCTGTAGTGGCTTCCTATCGTCTTCCATATGATTATCCACTTACAACACATACTACGTTACAACTACGGGAAAATAAGAAAATCTTGTATCCATGACAACGTACCTGTAGGAATGTAAAACGGCGTTGAACGCATAGCCATCGCGCCAGCTGTTTGTGAAATCTGATATCTTGATGTCATATCTAATAACAAGAACGCGTACAAAAATGTACAATATTATTTAAAAAATGATGCGTATGTTTCTTAGTTCGTCTTTTCTCTCTCCCGTTTTCTGTTTCTTTCTATTTCTCCCTCGCACTGTAGTACATGTCATCATTTAACTCTACTTTCGATATTCAATGAGTGCACACTAAGCACGTGTTACCGCAAAAACCAGGCTCGTCGATCAATGTTTAATAAAATAATAAAATTTTAATTTTCCTTAAAAAACGATGCAATACAGCTATTTCAAAAAAGGTTAGTGAAGGTCGTGTTGTTACACATGAAGCCCGAAATGCACTATGGGTATTGTGAATGCACTCAGCGAAAGGTCACAATGATATGGATTTTTTTCAAACTTTGTGAGCACGTTTTTCCGGTATATGTTACATATATATATGATCCACCGTACAGTTCGGGCTAAGTATGCCCCGTGCAATATGCCCATGCAGCATGCAATATGTAACGCGCAACAAAACCGTTACCATCCTTTTTTTTCAAATAGCTGTATTGGATTTACCCCTTCAGTCTCTCTTTGCACCATTCCAGAAGTTGTTTTTCAACAGCAAAGCTCCTCGATGAGTCTTCCTCAGAACCAGTCTGCTGCATAGCTCCTTGAACCTAAACGAAAAAAACACTCCCGTCATTTGTTAACACATTGCCAATGTCCACATTTTCAGTTGGTGGTTGCATAGCTCTTTCGTTAGTAAAACTCTCAAGTGAACAGTCTCTCGGCTATGCTCAGCAAAATGAATTGTTTGATCTAGTTTGTTTAACCGCCATTGTGTACGTTGATCGAATTTAGAAACAGAGTTGAAATTAGAGTATCATTTCTTCGTTTAACATTTTTGAGGAGAAAATATGTTTATATGGATAGGTGCAACCGTTGCATTGTGTTCTAAAGCAACCTTCTATTCTATAAAATATCATGTACTTCAAGGTGTGTTTTCTCGGGTTCATAAAAGATCTATAGAATAAAAGCTGTGTACCATAACGTGATGACAGCCATTTTAGGAGGTACAACAGATCTAGAGAAACTAGATTATTTTTCATTTAAATCATAATATTGTAAACCAGATTAAATTGTTCCTGCGTCCTGTCATTGGTGAAATCACACGACGGTGCAAACCTCTATTATACGACAGTACTGCAGCTTCTATCATGTTTTATCATATTCATTACTACTATTATTAGGGAAACATCCAATGAAATTACACGAAGGGGGTCACATGAAAACACCTTAAACCCCAAACAGATGAACTAATAGTATGATGCTATGTCTGATACAGAATGCTAATAAACCTGTATAGGTAAGGTTTTCAAAAGCTAGTCCCACCAACTAGATCAAAAACCCCGCATCTTGCTTTGTTAAGACAACAATCAATGTGGGATGATCGTACCAAACAATGCGTGACGTCAGAAAACATTGTACGCATGCCCGAACAATAACACTGCTGAACTGCCGCTCATGTTGTAAACCTTTCTTATCATATAACTGTTATAAATCGCGCGCTCTGATTGGTTGGGGGAGCGTACCTAATACGAATACAAAGCACGCGCTCGAGTTTTCTTCTTGTTCATTGGTTACCTGGAACTTCAAGATAATGCTCCACATCAAACCAAGAATGACACGAGTTTTACCATCCACGATATCGAACCCATTGATGCCCACAAGCTTTACCTGAAGTAAAACCAACAATATATTAGTGAATAAATTAAGAATAAATGAATTAATGAAAAACGTTAATGCAATTTAGCAAATCGAGGTCCCTTCTCTATGTACTCTTATCGAACGTGGAATGGCCTCAGCACATGATCCAGACACAAGTGGAAACACAAGCAAAGTTTGGAACATATGCCGGTCCCACTCCATGTTCGATAAGAATACAGACCATAGAGAAGGCACCTCGATTTGTTTTTTTTTTACCACAAACAATTCAACACTGACACGAATTTTTTCGACATTTTTTAGTGATCTAAAAAACTAACGGAAAGAGTGCGCGTTCGTTGACATCAGCTTATTGGTCTGTCCTCTTTAATATCAATTATAAAAATAGTAAATCAGCGAGCGAGAAATTAACGATTTGTGGTAAAATTTCTTTTTTCTTTTCTCACTTACTTTGCATTCATCAAGGACAATTAGTGCTTGTTCGACATTGTTGATCTTGTGAACACGAAGGTTGCCCTTTTCTTTTTTCTAAAAAAAGAAAGATATGAATAAATAATAAAAGGTACAAAAGCACGCCCAAACGAAAAGCAAGAAAAGATGAACAAAATGTATAAATAAATGAAGGAAGGAGTGTTTGGGTGAGTGAGTGAGTGGATGGACGGATGGACGGACGGATGGACGGATGGACGGACGGATGGACGGATGGATGGATGGATGGATGGATGGATGGATGGATGGATGGATGGATGGATGGATGGATGGATGGATGGATGGATGGATGGATGGATGGATGGATGGATGGATGGACGGATGGGAGGATGGGAGGATGGGAGGATGGAGGGATGGAGGGATGGAATGCATATCATGGATAGATAATCCTCCTTCGCGTGGCGAACTTCTCATTGAATAACATTATTTTACCAGTTTTCTGTTGGTCAGGACTTCCAGCAGGCAGAGGAGTGCTCTTCCATCTTGTAAGTCAGTGACCACATTGCTGATATGCATGGGTGGTGATCTCTGTAAGTAAACAACAACCATTTATATTATACATTCTGACGTCGAGAAAGAACTGGGTCGAGTTGGTTTTCAGTGCATTTTTGGGCTGTTTTAATTTAGGGACGAAATAGACGCTATATTGCATGGAAATATATCCCTAAAATAGACTCACGATGTACAGCAATGCCATCTTGACCAATTTGTTTCCTTCAACGCTGAAAATGGCTAACCAGACTAAAAGAAGCGCAGATTTCGGGTCCCATGCAAACAATGCACGGGACAGCTGACTCCCCTCTTACCCCATCCAGCAGAGCCTTCCCCAAGGAACTTTGAGCTGGATTGATTCGTTATCAAAGTGATATATCAGCACGTGACTGTTTGTTGCAAAAGGCCTATTACTTAGAGCTATCTTGCTTATAGAGGCTTTGCACCATCACGTGATGGCAGCCATGACAGGAGCCATAACAATAGATTATTTTCCCCCTGGGAAACTGAATCCTTTCTAATGGAAATAAGATTAGACCAGAATCAATTGTTCCTTCCCGCTGGCTGCTATCACGTGAAGGAAAGTCTCTATAGATTTCACATCTCGCCGCAGTACAATGCTGGGAACGTTACCTGAGCGAGCTTGGAGTTGACCCATTTTGTAAACGCCTTCTTGTGTGCGGCCTCTCTTTCACCTAGGGAATACAAGATTATTCTACGATTCAATCATTTTGGATACGTACCTCTCGAACCTGGTCTATTTTGAATTGGTATTTGCTGGCAGTTAAAAATTTTAATTTAGTTTCTTATATTTCATATTGTATATTATCCCCCAGGTAGCCCAGAAGGCACTACATTCACTTGGCGTAACACAGAAACGTTTAACGAACCGTGAGCTACTCAAGAAGGAAACAAAACAGTTTAGAAATATATCGGGGATACGTATGGAGCCTCAAACTCTTCGAACCTCCCTCTTTCATGTCATGGGGAACCAGCACATTGCGTGATAAAAACCTGTTTTTACAAGTCACGCTAGCTACCACGATATAACCCCTCTAATGTTTATGAAAAAGCTATGCAAAGCTACAAATGTTATGAATTTACAAATAATTAATGATAAATATATACATATGATTAATAAAATCAATGAATAAATATTGACCGGCAAGAGGCATATACTCAAGTATTTTCTGATGACGTACGTCAATGTAGATCACACGACAGACTTGTAAGCTAATAATATAATGATGATTAATAGCCATGAACAAGAATTGATTATTTATGAACAGTGTTTACCCAGAACGTGCCGTTAGAGATAAATAACAATACCGGTTCATTGAACAAGGTGTCTTATTGGCTTTGACAAAAAAGATGAATTATGTTTTGACCCTGGTTGACGTGAATAATGAGAACAAACAAACATCTCATGAAAGAGAGTCGAGTCACTGTCAATATATTGCTCTCTTATTAATAGTTAATAGTCTTGGGTTCCTATTTTTTATGTCTTTTGTTAAAATAACGTTTCCTTTTAAAAATGCAACTAAAACAAACCTTCTGAATTGAGGTTATCTGTATGTTTTTGTGGTCTTTTTTTCGACTTTAGTAAGTCTTCAATTACCCGAGATAAGCAGACGTGTCTCGGTTTTGCATTTTATACAACCACAAAGAAAAGAGCATTCAATACTTCTCAAAAGCAACCTTCAGCTGGACTTGGTTTATTAAACTCAAACTCATACTTTGATAATACTTCTTAATAACTAAAATACATTAAATATTAAACATTTTTGATAGTGAAATAACGAAATATCACGGTCGACTAACCTGTTAAATATTAGAATATTCAATCAGATGCATTTGATACTTTATTCTGTCATCGACATATCAGCCTTTATAAGCCGTTGTAGAGTTAAAAAAGAAGACGATAAAAATACTTGTGCTTTAAAATAACATCTTTTGTTCGAGATTTTTTTAGCACAGGGAGAAGTCTTAAATCGGTTGGATAATTTTCACTGTTACTTGTATACAAACTATGGAAATATATACGATACTAACGATAAAATGGTTGTCTGTTGTTGTGTGATCACGATGCTACAACTTTCACTAGTAAAAACTACTGAAACTTCAACAATATTTAAGGACGAAATTAAGACTGAATCTGAGTGCAAAGCTGACAGAGAAGTAAAATACATTTGAAGTAAACTAAGTATAACGAAACGGGGCCAAAGAGACCTAACTATTAAAGGTACAAAAATAACTTATTAGTGTAGTGCTTATATTAGAAAAGTTCGGTAAATAAAGAAAAGTCAAGTGTTGGGAAAGTTGTAGCGAAAATAACAACATTTACCTTCCTTTTCCAAGACATTTTTCTTAAGCCTAATAGATTCTTGCCGAGCCATCTCTGCTTCTTCTAATTCTCCATCCATGACGAATTTTCAAGTTGAAAGAACTCGAGATATTTTTTTACATGCACGATTTTTATATTTACAATAGCAGTGGAATGTTGAAAATATTTGAATAACAATAGTGACCCGTGGAAATTACAAGCTTGACAGAGAATATGGACTACACTAATCCTCTGGATCCTCTAAGCGTTTGACTGGATTTGTTGTCGTCATCATCATGTCATGACTATGATAAAAATATTTATAACCGTTCAAAAAAAAAAATAAAAAAGTAAAAAATAATTCGTAGGTATGATAAATGAATGTAACGCTAGAACGACAAAACGTGACAGCTCCACAGGCAACCCATTCTCGAATTTCAGCTTTGAAAAAAATAGGATAACTTCTTATTGCATTGAAATGGCAAAATAGACATTATATCAGGTTTACTAATAGAAAACATTCAATCATAGCTTTAGCATTTAGAAATTTCCATTTTTGTCAATTGCCTATCGTTGTCATGGCAACCAGACGTCCTTCAAAACCTCTGTTAGTTTCAATATTTTATTTCAAATATTTGCTGTGCTGACTAGCAAAATACTCATTTCCGTTATTTTTGGGGAAAAAATATAAATATATGTTTGTCGGTTGGCGGGAGGTTGGATATAATATTAGGAATAATATATTTTTCTATCTTCAACTCAAAATAAATGGAGCTTTTTCAGTATACAATCAACTCTATAATCGAAGGTTTAAAGGCTCATAAAAAATCTGACAAATCTGATACTATCTTGCTGTTTTGGTAGCATAAGTCCATAAAACAAGCTTACCATGTCGTGTAAATATAAATGAAGTATTTAATAGCGAAGCGCTCGCGAAAGAGAAAATGATAATAATAAAGAAAGTGTTGGCTGACCATTTGAAAAATACACACAATTTGAACAACTTATAAATTACAAATAAATATGTCTTTTTCGGATTTGATTTTACTGTCATTTGTCTTAGATAAGCGAACATAAAAATCCAAAAACTGACTTAGAGCGTTCTATACTATACGCAATTTTTAGCTACACTCTGAATGAAAAAGTCAGCAAACGTGGACAGTGTTTAACGACAGCTGTTGTTCATGAATAAAGAGCTGTGCCCCCTTTTTACTCAGTTTAAGGTTGTTAACCCCAACCAAACAGCCTAACATGATCCATACCTTGACCTGAAGAAAATCTCTGAGTTTGTTTGGCAACAATAGCTGCGGTACGGAAGTTCTGAAGCGGTTTTGCAGGTCGTTTGCTCGCCATTCCCTGACACGAAGCGATAGAATTAGTATATATTAGGTGCGACGATAGCTCAAAGCGAAAAAGAAATTATTCTAACAAGATGCAGAATTCCGCAGAAGGCAAGCGGTTCTCTAGATACCAAGAATAAAAATCACCAGGAGCTAGAATAGTCTATGATAATGATGAATACAAATAGTCATGAGACCGTAGCTAAAAGTAACAATTTCCTGACCAGTGAATGATAATGTTATACGAAAGTTAAAAAATAGTTGTATCTTACAAAGAAGTCGAGAGTTGTCCAGACGGAATCAGCATTATTCTGCTTAGTGCCTTTAAATGTCTTTCTTTTTGAAATTTTAAATAAGAGAAGATAATATTAGAAATTTTAAATAAGATATTTCTATGAATATATAGAATATATAGAATATATAGAATGAGCTAAAATATTAAAAAAATAACTAGAAAAAAAAGTAACTCTATGGCATAAAACCGTTATAAACTGTATATGGAATCCAAACATCGAAGACTCGTGTCTCGGTAATATATAGCTCTTATTAACCGAGTGCGAGGTCCGTACCGTAAGTTATGGACCGAGTTTTTTCCACTGCTTTATGGCCCAAGCGCGTAGCGCGCGGGCCATAAAAAAGTGGAAAAAACGAGGATCCATAACTTGCGGTACGGACCGAGCAAACGAGGTTAATAAGATATTTATTATATGGCAAGGCATTGAGATCAAAAAGAGGCGAAGCAACAAAAAGTAAAGTTGACAGCGCATGTCAAACGAGAACTGCATTGGAAGGGCTTCCTGTACGTGCCAAAAGTCATGTAGTGTTTGAGGCGTTCAAAAGGCGAAGTTTTAGTTTACTTTGAAAGAATTTAGCTAAAGTTCAAAGTTTTCTGAAATACTAGTTAACAAAAGTGAGGCTTTATTTTGCAAAACATATAAATGCAAAGCAAAAAAGGCATCAAAAGAAGACCTCAAGAACTCAACATGAGATTGAGAAGAAAACTGTCGTACTTCAAACTTCAGGATATTCACAACCAAGATGAAAAATACTACAGCCTTCCGCTTGTTTTCCTGCCTTTTATTGAGAAAAAAACTCAAAAACTGTCTCCAGAAATGGATGAGAAGCTTTGAAAAATTACGGCTGGCTGAACATGGATAGTTTTCGTCAATTTTCAACGTTTTGACTGTTTGAAGCAGGCCGCCATATGTACAATGGCTGAAGTCATGAAGAAGGCACACTTTCGACTCAATTAAAAAAGGTACTGCCAACTCTCCTGTCTAAAAATACATTCAAATTCAAGTGGGGGTAAAATATTATTGAAATATGGACAAACTTCAAGAGCGGATGAGCCTAGAAAACTGCTTAAAACGTTTACGAAAGAAACTACTGGCTTCTTCACCCGATCGATTCAGATAAGTTCAAACTGGACGTTGTTAGCTCACTGAAATAACAAATTTACGTTAATTCTACGGTAAACCTATCTTTATTTCATTTACTGAATTAGCCGCTGTTCACCACCCTTTAGTTCGTAGTTTGACATAGTTTTAGCTTTAGCATAGTTAGTTTTTCTAGTTTTTTCTAGTCGTACAAAATCGCTCAACTAGTGCCGTGTAGAGCCTTGATCGAAAGAGTTTCGCTTGTATGAAAGAGTTGTCGCTTGTTTGATAAGTTTTACATTAAATGCCAGTGACTTTCAGTTATCTTTAATTATTTATTGAAGGTTTTCCGACGATTTTCATCCAGAAATATATTTTCTTGATAAAGATTTGAATGTTTCAAAAGATCATAAGTACGTACACTCAGTGAACCATTTCATTTTTCGGTCCGTACCGTAAGTTATGGACCGCAAATTGACCAATCAAAGCGCGTGAAATTACCTTGCCATATAATAATCCCCGATATTCACTTCGCCTTCTGCGAATAATTGTTAAATACACCGAGTGATCAAAATAAATCTCATTTCCAATCGATAGGCTCTTAGATGATCTCAAGTGTATCATCAACAGTCTGCCTTATATTAAGCACGTCTGACGCCGGTCCTTTCAGCCTGAGACCAGTTCAGTTTGCTCAACAGGCCCCGACAGCATACTAGCTAGATTCGTCAAGTTGGTCGCTGAGTACCTCGCTATAATCCATGGCCATCCATTCACGGGCATTACTAGTATTATCAACTACATTAGGAACTCATATTATTCGAGATTGTGGAAAACCGCAAGACTTCACCCATTCCTAAGGTGGACATCCAAGTCGCAAGCGACCAGTTTCGCCTTTTATCAATAATTCCCGAGCTTTCGAAAGTTTTCACCAAAAAGCTTGCGGTTACTCAGATCTCTGATCTTGCCAAGAAAGCTTCACTACTTCATCATAACCACGTTTGCAGTTTTCGCAAAGGACACTCAACCACCACTGCTCTGTTGGGTATAAGAGAGTATATTCGGCGAGGCAAATTTCCGTTTCGTAAACGGTCGTTGCCATGAAAAACGGTCGATGCCATCAGGAACAGTCGTTGCCAATAAACCTTCTCAATGAATCGTGGATAATAACGCGTTTACGCGAAAGGTCGTTATTTGTATGGTTTTGTTGACGGGTTTTCTTTGGATCGTATTGCGGGAAAATTCATCAACATAGCGGACGAGATGCTGCAGCAGATGAACCTTACCGAGTCTCTTTAATTTTGCAATATGTACATTGTTACTACAGTTTCTTAATTAAAATGTTAAAAAATTCTTGCCATAAATTTATCATTTCTAAATTTGTTCCAATATTTGTAGATAAACCAAAGAACTGCAATAAGCTCCCTCAATACAGGGTTAACAGAAATCAAAGTATGTGGCATAATTTCCAAAGTAGTTGGTAATTGAGGCAGTTTTTTTCAAGGTAGTGCCGTTTATAACTGTCAAATATTTTGTAGGACTCCAGTTTCTTGTGTTGTGTTGTTGGCACCTGAAATAATTCTGAATCTTGCATCCTCTTGTTGGTTTTTTTTGGTCTTCATTCTGAGAGCAATATCATTTATCTCCTCAAACTCTCGCAGCCAATTTTCATAATTCAGGCCATCATGATCAACTGCAAACGCAGCCTTCCATTTTTTTCATTGCCAGATAGCATTTTAAATTCATAATTGACATCTTCGGGAAGTTTACTAATTTCAAACGATTCTAAATTTTTTAAATTATGTAGAAAGTTCTCAAAACGATTCGATATTTCATGGATTGATTTCCTCATCAGACTTGCAATACCTTCTTCGGCCATTTTCATTCACGTTAGGACCTAGGCACAAACGATCCACAGGAAACCCGTCAGCAAAACCATACAAATAATTAACGACCTTTCGCGTAAACGCGTTATTACCCACGATTCATTGAGAAGGTTTATTGGCAAAGACTGTTCTTGATGGCATCGACTGTTCTTAACAAAGGCAACGACCGTTTTTCATGGCAACGACCGCTTTACGAAACGGAAATTGCGAGCTTCAGCATAGCTTTTAACACTAAATGTGCTTTAAAACGATCCTTTCTAAAGTGGCTACTTAGCTATTGTGCAAATAGACCACAAGTCATCCTCCTGCATGGCTCTATACTGGGACCACTGCTTTTTAGGGGTACTCCCCTATATTCGCTATACGGGTGCGTGCCGCCAAAGAGGATATGGTTTTCAGCGATTATACTCTCGAACAGGGTATATAAAATCGCGTTCGCTCTAGGACAGGGTATGTGAAATCACGCTCTCTCCTCTCTGGAACAGGGTATCCATTTTCGCAATACCGGAACAGGATTTGATTTTCAGCGATCTTGCTCTGGAACAGGGTATGATATTCACTGATGGAGTGCCTTCTAAAGGGATTACAGCGAATAAAGTAGTCTGCGGCCAGCTTTGTAGCTGGTCGATATATAAATAGCATATAGACTCCATCGTTAAAACGTTACCGAATTTTGGAATTTAGAGGGAGTTTGTATATACCGCTAGTCCTAACAGGTGAAGAGTCATGTATATTTCTGGAAACTGATAAATAAGCTATTATTTTTGTATTGTTTTATTAGCTTGCTCGTTTTTGTTTTTTTTTTTTTTTTTTTTTGTTTTGTTTTGTTTTGTTTTTTGTTTTTAATGGAAAGCACGGGCGTCGTAGGGGTTAGAGCGCTCGCAATATAAAAGCAGTACACGAAACAAAACAAGTCAGATGAAAAAAACTAAGCAATATAGAATAGAAAAGAACAAAACAGCAAAATATAACAAAACAAAAACCAAACTGGACTAAACTGAAATATACGAATGAAAACAGTACATAAAATAAAGCTAGGTACAAAACAAAACTAAGTAAAAGACAACAAAATAGAACAACACATTAACCAAACATCGAAAATTAAACAAAATAAAACAAGACAAGACAAGACAAGACAAGACAAGACAAGACAAGACAAGACAAGAAAAACCACAACCAAGGCAATTTTTTCTCTCGAAGATATTAGTTCTTTGAGCTACCCTGTAAATTCGAATATAAATAAAGTTCATGTATGTGTGTGTGTGTTGCAACACATTTATAACGAAAGAAAGCGGTCCAGGATGACTAATGCCCAACCAATCCTTCTTTAAACCTGATGTCACCCTCTGCAATACAAAAGATCTTTTTTAGATCACCGTTCGAAACAGCTCAACTATCATTAAAGAAAATTAAAACCACGCCTTTTTCAAGAATACATATTTTTTAATGTATAAACAAATTTTTAGTTCATTTTTTCAGCAAAATGTGACGTTCAGCTGAGTCAAATTTCACTTGTTCAAGAGTGACCTGCACATATTCCTCGGGCATACGTATATATATTTGCATTAGTAATATCAGCGTGGGTTATACAACTTACAACTGTGCGTACTGATAGATATGATTTGTAGTCAATGGTTAGCTATTAAATACTTTGAACATTGGATTTGATGCCTAATGTAGACAAAAATTACGACTGGAAAACATACCGTATTGAAATGTCGGGCTTTGAAGTTTTCAAAGATGCGATATATCGTTATTACGTATATCCTCTACTGAATAAGGCCTGTTTTTTTCTTTCTTCTTTTAATGGCAAACCATTGCATATATACAAAGTTCCTCTGTGCTGTCTACTTAAATAAACGATATAACAATCTTAGTAACAATTGTGGTGTAGGCTTACTTCTAGATTGGGAACCCTTAGCTCTTTACCTACAGCTGGGCTTCCTGTGCACATATTACAAGTTTAGTTTAGTTTTGTTGCTGCCAGTAGTTTCTTGGTGTTGTATAAACAGCTATAAACAGCTATATATGTGAAAAAATGCCATTTCGTGAAGGCTAAGAAAATTCGAGTTTGACTTATTCCATGTGAAAACATTCACATATTTGGATGCTTTGTCGAACCTCGTTCTAGGAGTCCGCGCTCCTTTTGGTCTCCGCTAAGTAGCGAAGGGCTATTTTATCGACTTGCCGTTTTATTCGCCAAATATGGCAGTTGTATTCGCCCAAAGCACTTCGTTAGGCCGCGCAAACCAAAAGGAACACGAGATTTGGTAACGAGAACAATACCAGACATTTGATTTTGCGGGTGCACTTATGTAACCTAGTCCGGAGGGATCCCTACGGTACCATGGACTGTGCTCACAATTAGACGCCATTACGGTTTTTTTATACTCAAATGCAGGTTTACCTTCAGGAGCAGAAGACGACCGGGTCTACTCCTCCTGAAAATTTAAAGGTTTATGTCAAACTTTACCTCCTTTTTCCTGACTTGTCAAGCTGAGTAAAAATGTTCCAAATTTCATTAATCCGGCGCCTAAATCAGCTTATTAAGTATTTTATGTACCAGAAAAAGCGCTGAAAATCTTCAAAAGTATAAAGAAAAATCTTCGAAACTCGCAAAACAAAAAAAAAAGACTCTTTTAAGCAGTGGCAATCATTCTTTTGTTATCAAAAAATCATGTTAAAAGCACATTGGATTTGACGCCGTAAAAAAATAAATCAGATGTCTATCGTGAATAACTCTTATTGGGATACCAGTGTCTGAAGACATTATTTAAATACATTATGAAGGAACAGAGATTCTTCTTCGAATTCATCAGGAGCGTCGTCTTCCAATGTAATCTCAAGCTTCTGAACCACAGCATTCAACATGTTTTGTAGCTGTTCTTGGGCCAGCTGCATTTCCTTTAGTCTCGCCTTGACAGTTTTTACACTCTTCCCAATAACCTCATTCTGTTCCTCTAGTTTTTGGATTGGCGACTGAAATATAAAACGAAAATTAATTGAAGAAGTTGGGAGACTAGAAATGCGATATTTTTGGTTTGCACGTTACGTCATAACCGCCATGTTGGTGGTATAAAGATTCCTCATAAAATGTTCTTAATTATTTCCACCAACATGGCTGACAAGTCTTTGGCTTTTGACTGCCTTGGAAATAGTTACAAACCATCAATCAGCGCCAAGGTAAAGAAAATGTACTATCAGTTTTCTACCTCGTTTGTCCTTATTTTGAGACTGAAGCGAGATGACGTTTTACCCCCGACTCTATACCATAATAGTTTTCAAAATTCTTTCATATTAAAATTTTTGATGCCTTAGAGAATACGGGAACAATAGTTATAATTAAAGAACAAAAGCAGTGTGAAAAGTATTATGGTCTAAAGACGGGGGTAAAACGTCATCTCGCTTAAGGCTTGTTGCATATTACATTGCTTATTCAATTGACTCATTACGGCCCCCTTTTCCGCTTCTTAGAAAATAGGTGGCTCTTAAATCCCATTCCCCCTGCATTTGTTTTGACCCAGAACACCAACCTTTTCGAGTTCAAGGGCTTCTCTCATTTCCTGTGGTGTTAATGGCGGCTGACTCAAAAATCTCAAAAATCCTTTATTTTGGTTCGGGAAAAAACTCTCTTTGCGTTCGAGAAGCCTTTTACGCATCTTACGATGAAACGCTTTCTCGACATCAAGAGCTAAATCAACCTAGAGAAAATAAATTGGAACATCAGGGCGAGAGGAAGAGGAGGGGTCTTAATAGTGTATAGTAATCAGTCCAGAATATTATCGATATTATTCATACTTTCTTTTCCAAAATGGCGTAACCCGGACAGCTAGTTTAGTAAATTTAAGACCAACATTTTGACTATTTTCTGCATGTCGGACCACGTGACCTGCCGTTCCCTTGAAAGGAAGTCCTTCATTTGTTAACGCTTGAGGATCAACGTTAAGAAAAATCTCAAAACTTGTTGAGTGTTTTGCCTTCACTTATTCTTTCCGAGCAAAACCACAATGTAGGGCTTAAAATGACCACCCGCAAAATATTGGTGATAATCGATAACAATTCCTCTAGCAAAAACAAATATTTCTTTAAATAGCGTAACGTACTATTATTACCAGAATTCTTTGCACCCTCATTAGCACCAACTGAATTGGAAAGCAAATTCGCGAAGCATCATGGTAACTGCATATTGTTGTATAGTATTTGACAACTGTTCATGGAGTAAAGTTTTGCCAGTCCTTACCAACATTGCTTGACGTTTAAGTGTAGCCTGGTCCTGTACGCCTTTGATGTCGTCTACGGCCAAACCAATCTATTATATATATTTAATAAAGGTACTTTGATGAATACAGTTTAATAAGAAAACTAGTTGTAAAAGACAATAGAGAGTTTTAGATTTACGTTCACGGCAAACGTGAAACGTCAGTTGACCAGTAAAAAATTCTTTTAAATTACTGAAAAAGAATCGCAAAAAAGTCCTAGTAGAAAAACAAATTATTTTTCAGAAGTATTTGAGCTTGGTGAGAAGGTTTGTAAAAGGTAAAGTAAAATACAGGAAAACTATGAAAACGCGGTCACGTTTGCCGTTTGCGGGGAGAAAAAAAATTCAATCTAAAACTCTCTAATGTTTCGATGTCATCCCGAGATGACCGCGAAACGTTGTCTTTTACAACTAGTTTTCTTATTAAACTATTATATATAATGTTGAAAATATTTTAGCATAGGTATTTCACGAGTTTTGGAATATAAATACATCACTACTAATAAATAAATAATGCTCGACTTGACGACTAACGCCAAGCAATCTCGTCTCTAGAGCCTGCGTTCACCGTGGTCAGCAGTGATCAAAAACTAAGTGCTGACCAAGATTAACGCAGACATTGAAAAAGAGAATAACTTTACATCATTTATCATTCACGGCTAATAAAAAAGCTACGCTCTGAAAAGGTTTACGTTTTTTAAAGTGTGACATTTACACACATTTTTTCACTGGCTCATAAAGAGAAAAATAAAGAATTTTTTTCTACAACATGAATAATTTTACGCATGCGCATTGTACTTACCAGCAGGTTCATCAGAATAAGAGTCATAACAATGAGGAAGATGACAAATAAAGCCCAGCTCAATGTAGGCACACCAGGCCCAAAGAGATCGTCGAATTCAAATTCACCAATCATCATGACTCCTGTCTTGACCAAAGACCGACCGACACCCTGAAATGAGTCCTAGAAAAAAAATGTTCAGTTACATTGAGATTTCTGAAAATGACGCTTTGCCTTGTGTGTGTGTGTTTTTTTTAAAGTAACTATTAAAAATCGTTTCCATTTAAAAAAATAAGAATGTCAAAATCATCTAGTCTTTTCAAATCATTTGTACTAATTTAATTTGTTCAAAAGTAGAAGACGCCGACTAACCATTTGGTACTGAATGATATGCCCACTATATAGTGGTGGAAATGGGAAATGCTAATCAAATTACAAGGTCGAATCCTCATTTCTGATTGGTTGACCTTGAGTTCGTTCTGAGCACTTCCTTACGTTAAACATGTTAATCTTCTTTAGACACTTACAGTGTTAGAAAACAGCATGAAGAACGAAAGAGCAAAGGCGACGATGAACAGGAAAAAAATCAAGGAGAATTTGGTGAATGTGTAAAAGATGTCAGTGAACATGACAATGTAGATGCCAAGTTTGGGGAACTTCCTGATGAACAGAAGAAGGCTCATCCAAGAACTGAAGACGGACACAGCTCCAACGCTTTGATGCCACTCACTGCACCTGAAACGACGAAAAACTAAAATATATAATCTTTTAAAAACATCTGAAGATTTTTAAAATGTACTGCCTCATTGCAATAGACCTCTATAGTACACTACGTAGGCTACTCCAAGGAAAATTCTGGTGTACTGATTACAAGGGACTAGGGTGTAATCTATTCCCCGCCGTAGGGCATGCGATTCTTGCTTTGATCACTAAAAACACGTCAAGAGCGAGCGCGCGCAAGTTGATGACGCACGGAAGAAGGGTAAGGTAAGGGTAAGGTAAAGGTACTGCATCTGGTAACTAAAAATAGCCAAACCGGGAATATACATGGCGCGCGCGTTATTAAGAAGTTTCCCTCCCTTATTTATGCTCTCTTGATAAGAAACAATCCAAATCCCAAACGAAAAGCAAAGGAATTTTATTGTTCTTTCATCTAACCACAAGCAGCCCAAGATGGTATCATTGGCGAGCGCAGGTAATGGTGCAAAACCTCTATAGCGATTCCTGTGGTATGGCGATGTAAAGCCTGAGGGTAATCCAGTCTGCTAGTACGACGCCTGCTCCGTAGTTAGACCAGTCTCTCTTACAAACGGGAATCACGGGAATCCTGTGGTGTGGTGATGTACAGTATACGCAGGAACCCCACCCTGACATTTTCATTATATAAACTTATTACTTCGTGCATGCTTATGCCTGCTTACTTTGAAAGTCCAAAGGAATCTGAGCCTTTGAATTCAGTTGCAACGTATACAATAGACGAAACGTATGTACACCATTCCAAGAGATTCTCCCAGGCTAGATAATGTTGGAGTTGATAAAACATCTGGAACAACTACAAATACAGAAAAACCGTAAACAACGTTTAGTATAAACAAACTTTCGGACTGTTGCAAATCGCGATATTTGATTGAAGTCTTTCAAGGATTCCAGACAATTTTTGGTGTGAAAAATGCAATCTGTTTCTGTACAGTAGTGTGTAGTCTCCTTTGCAGTCTTTCTTCGCGTCGGTCCGAAACTGAGGAAAGCGTGTCGGACCGATGTGTGTGGTGTGGTGAGATATAGAAAGTTGTGTTGTGGTATGCTGTGGTCTGGTGTGATATGGTACGATGTATGTGTGGTCTGGTGTGATATGGTGTTTTTGATGTGGTATTCCGTGATATGGTATGATATAGTGAGGAGAGTGTGTTGTAGTGTAATGTTGTGGTGTGGTGTGGTAATGAGTTGTAATAGAAATATGAAGTTAAGATTTCGAGTTGATAAAAATGATAGCAACGATGATAAGATATGATTAATGAAAACTATTGTGGAATATATATTTTAGTAGTTTGGAATGTGTGTTGAAATATAGTATGTGTAGTATAAATAAATGGATAAATAAACAAACAAAGAAACAAAGAAACAAATAAATAAATAAATAAATAGATAAATAAATAAATAAGTAAATAAATAATTAAGTAAGTAAGTAAGTAAATGAAAAAATAAATAAGTAAAGAAAGAAAGAAAGAAAGAAAGAAAGAAAGAAACAAACAAACAAAGAATTAAGTGATATGTTAAGATATGTCGTGAGTTGGGTGTCGTGTGGTTGGACATGGTGAATTGGGTGTGTGTATATTGTGTTATGCTGGTGGGGTATATTTGAGGTAGTATGGAATGTGTGGTGTGGTATGGTGTGTCGTGTGGTGTGGCGTGTTGGTTGTGATATGGAATGGTGTGATGTGGTAAGGTGGGTGTTGTCTGGTGGGACATGGTGACGTGAGTGGGTGTATATTGTGCTATGCTGGTGGGATATATTTAAGGTAGTATGGAATGTGTGGTGTGGTATGGTGTGTCGTGTGGTGTGGCGTGTTGGTTGTGATATGGAATGGTGTGATGTGGTAAGGTGGGTGTTGTATGGTCTGACATGGTGACGTTTGTGTGTGTATATTGTGCTATGCGGGTGGGATATATTTGAGGTAGTATGGAATGTGTGGTGTGATATGGTGTGTCCTGTGGTGTGTTAAGATGTGATATGGTAAGGAGTTGGTACTAGATTTTTACCTCCATTAGTATATGCCAACTTGCAAGAACCACGATGACTACGGATCCAACTTCGACAAAAAAAATGTAGGTTTTTGTTTTAATGTTGACCGCTGGACACGTCTTTCCTATGGTGTCATTACCAACTGTCTTGGCTGGATTTTCAGTCGTTATAACCGAGTAACCAGTAAGAAAGAACAAGAACGCAACATAAATTAACAACTTAAGGTAGTAAACAAAGCGACCGTATTTACGCCATTTGTTATGCAAGAGAAACGAAACCAAGGGGTGGCTGGCCAGTGTTTCACGTTTTCTTTTGATCTGGAAACAACAAGACAAAATATTTAGAAATCAATTACTGAGTTATCTTTCTGACCATCAATCTTGACCGACCACCTCTTAAGACTGAACATCTCCTGACTGACTACCTCTCCTGACTGACCACTTCTCTAAACCGACCACCTCACCTGACTGGCCATCTCTCTGCTCTCTTGACTGGCCACCTCTCTTCTCTCTTGACTTATCACCTCTCTATCTTGACCGACAATCTCCTGACTGACTACCTCTCCTGACTGACCACTTCTCTAAACCGACCACCTCACCTGACTGGCCATCTCTCTGCTCTCTTGACTGGCCACTTCTCTTCTCTCTTGACTTACCACCTCTGTTGACTGACCACCTATCTTGACCGACCATCTCCTGACTGACTACTTCTACAGACTGACCACCTGTCTTTACTAACCACCTTTTATCACTGACAACCTGTTGGACAATGACCACCTTTCCTAATAGGTTATTTACTGAAAACCAAATCAGCACACTCACTTACTTGTGTAAACAATATTGAGATGAGAACCATACTGACTTACCATAATCATGAGGGGATGGCTGCTTTTCTTTTCTAGTTGTTTAGTTGCCTCTTCTTTCATCGTTTCATCATCGATCATTTGGAAGCCAAACTCGGACTTCTCTAGTTGAACACTAGCTAAACTGCTCGTATCAGATCCCATGCTACTGCCGCCAGTGGTCGCGAACCAATCAGCGTACACATCCTCTAGGAATTCGTAATTCAAATCAACTTGATAGTCATGGTGATAGACTGGTAGGCCGTTGTCTGTTACACACTGGTTAAGGACAATCTCTGCAACATCTGGTTGTAAGAAAAATATGAAGTTAATATCTTGTGTTGATAGATAATGATTATTATTTCAATAGAATGATTAATGATAACGAGTAACGTCGCATCCGCTAAGAAGAGCTGTCGAGAATGGCCAAAAAAAACCCAATAATTTTCATAGTCGCCTCAATTCTATTGTTTTGTTTCTAAAGTTTCTCTTTCTATTGTATTCATCCAATAGACGATTTGCACTAACTGGTCACGTGACCCTGCCTCCCTAAAAACGAGCAGTTGTGTGAAAACGAACTTTAAAAAATGAAAAGAGAAGCGCAATAAAAGTAAGATGGCGAAGTGTCAGCTCGTGATGTTGACTATAGGATAAATGGCATTAAATATGACATGGAGTATTTATAAGGATTTGTATGGGAAAATGTGCTGGATGGCAAAGCTTTCCTGTTTCGCTTGTCATAAGCTAAAACTCCGCCACCCTACTAATATCGAGGTGCTCTTTTAATTTCTGTTCTTCATTTTAGCGCAGCTGCTCGTTTTGAGGCAAGTAGGGTCACGTGACCTGTTAGTTTAAGCCGTCTATTGGGTTCAGTGGATCTTCTTAGAGCTGCGGCATAACCATGGCAGATATGGGGGCGATGAAATTGATAATGGTGATGATAATGGTGATGATAAATTCCAAATGGATTCTATAGAATAAGAGCTGCTTTCCACAAATCTCCATTGATGATAATGATAGTGATGCTACTACTGCCGGTAATGATTGCTACTGCTGGCGATGATGATGATAATATACTGTTGATGCTGATGATACTGATGCTGATGATGTTGATGCTGATGATGTTGATGCTGATGATGTTGATGCTGATGATGCTGCTGCCTGATGATGATGGTGATGATGATCACGATAATGATGATGATGGTGATACATAGAAGATGAAGCTGTTTAACAAAGAGTAAAAACTTAATAACAATGCAGCCTCACCAGGTAACTTCAAAATCAGTTTTCTCATAGGAGTAGTAACTTTTCCTTGTTCTAGAGTCTTGTTCCTCATGGCTTCCAACCAGTTTTTGGCTTTAACAATAGCAGCTGCCACTTCCCTGGAATCGAGTGCAAACACATCAACACTGGAAACACGGAGAGGGGAGGGGCTTGAGGTCTATAGCCTCAAAAAAATGTTGCTACTATAACAAACCCTACATTCGCAAGTCTAAGCCCCCTCGACTTTTAGTCATATATTAGTTTATTATTATTTTTTATTATAAGATATTAATTTCGAGGGTCGTCCGAGATCCTTCTATTAGACTGAATCAATCCTTGAGTACTAGTTTGGCTAGTGGCATGCATGAGTTGAAGAGCCATTTATACGAGCGTGTCTAACTTAAAATACAGAAATACTGCAACTTTAGCACGATATAGAATCTCAACTATTCACGCAAAACATACAGGGCAACAATGTTGCGTGACAGGATGTAAGATTTTGCAAGATAACAAGAAGCATCGACAAATGTAACCGGTAGTAATGTGTTATTTAAAGTATGAATAAGAAATATCCACTCACTTGTGTCCATGATCGATGGCCATGTCCAGGCAGTTTCTTCCTGTGTGATCAGTCATTGCGATGTCCGCGTTGCGTGACAAGAGTAGCACCACCATCTCCATGTGACCTGCACGGGCAGCCAAATGGAGAGGAGTAGTCTGTTGAAGCGTTAAGAAGAAAGTTTTAAGCTTGGTCTCCATAAAATCAATCAACTCTATTACATTACAAATCCCTTGTGATCGTCTCGATAAACCCGAGCTCTATCCGAAGGATCCGGGACAAAGTGCCAAATACATTTATGTGTTGGACTACACAAAAGGTTTCTGATTGGAATTGCTGGGTTTCAATCAGCCAATAAAAGTCTTTGAATCTCATTATCTGCTCCAAATGATGGTCAAACACTGACCACCATGTGCTGTCAGCCAGAAAGAATTGTATTGAAAATTTGTGATTCAACTGAAAAACATTCCGCATGAGACAGGAAATGACGTCAGGTGAAACCCAACAATTTTAAAAAGAACATGTGTTATACCCTGGTTTTGTCTTTAGGGTCGACAGGAGAATCGTAATCCAAGAGAATCGCTGCTGTTTTTACATGTCCTTTGTCTGCAGCACAATCCAAGGGCGTCCAGAGATATGAATTTCTGAGGAGAGATGGAATTCAATGTGATCAAATGGTTTTTTAAGAGAGTCAGCAGTTTGATAAAGGTACTTTTAGGAATACAATTTAATAAGAATACTAGTTGTAAAATACAACGTTCGAGATGACAGCGAAACGTTGTCTTTCACAACTAGTATTCTTATTAAAAAGTCAGCAGTTTCTCTCTTTAATGACAAATATAGTGCAGCGTCATTGGCAAGTAACTACAATACATCTGTTTCGCATTCGATGCATACCGCTAGTTTTTAAAGACCACAGACTCATTTACACAGGCTTAGCCTCGCTTAGAATGACTGACTCGGTGTGAATGACGACTGACTTAAGTATTTACTGAATGAGAAAAGGGACTATTATTGCCAAAAGTCTTTACACATTGACGTTTTTTTATACAAAGATTTTTCATACAAAGATGCAGCATTGAATCATGAGAACACGACCCCCCCCCCCCCCCTCGTCTCTTTTGAAACGTTTTGGAGTGCTAGGGGGGTAGGGGACAGGACAACCTAACCACACCTCAACATTGATTTGGGGGGGGGGGGGGGGTTTAGTAATGTTAAAGTGGATTTTTGGGACGGGAATAATTATTGTTAAATATCCTCAGTGAGTTAACACATTTTGGCAGAGATTGTAGTTTCAGTTTTCCTCTCAAGCAGTTTATCAAGTGGGTCAGCGGTTTATCCATTTAATTAGTTGATTGACATATTAAGTATGACGTTAATTGCAATTTTCTAATTTGATTTTTCCTCTTTCGCAGTTGATCAAGCGTATCAGCTGCGGTTTATCCATTTCATTATTTGATTGAAAAAAAGTTTGACTTTTCTATAATTTTACCTGGCGTCGACAGGAGATCCATTCTCTAGAAGTTCACGAACACACTTCCAGTGTCCTTCCATGGCAGCCAAATGTAGTGGGGTGTTGGACGACTCGTCCTCATCGTTGATGATAGACGAATCTCTCTTTAGCAAAGCAATGACCGTCCTGGAAGCATAGGAATCAAGTTACGACAGGTAAATAGGTAAACGTACGACTAGAGCTACAATTCTTTCGCGTGAGAGGTTTTTTCAACGGCTTAAATTCATTTGATTAACGCTCATAGTTAGTGAGTCAGTCAGACCGACAGTCATCTAGACAGACTGACAGTCAGACCGACCGACCGTCATACCCTAGACAGACCGACAGTTAGATAGACAGACCAACAGTCAGACAGACAGTAAGTCCTTATCAAGTAGATAAGTCAATGCTGTTATCAATAAAATCAATTCACTAGATAAGATTTATCCGTCGGATAGCGGTAACCAGCAATCGTACAACCGGCGCAGGCCGACATTCAAGATTTATCAGACTGTCATGTCACAACAACATACCTTGTCCTGCCATATTTAGCTGCAAGATGTAACGGTGTGTACTCCTCCTCGTTAATTGGATCAATCTTTGCTCCATTATTCAGTAACAACTATTCGAAGAAGAAAAAAAGAGAAAGGAATGAGTACTAAGAAAATTGATTCATGCTGTAACTTCGAGGCTCCGTTCTCTCTTCAAGAAATTCTTCGAGAATTTTCGGATTGCATTTTGCGTCTCAAAATACCGTATTTAGCGTTGTGAACAAAGTAACCAAGAACCATGCAATTCATTTGAACCACACCAGTGGCGGATCTAGGGGTGGGTTTTGGAGGTTGCAACCCCCCATATGAGAGCCATCGTGATTTATTATTATCATCATCATCATCATCATCATCATTATTATTATTATTCATGACAACACCAACAGCATCGCGAGTTTTATTAAAACAGGAGTGTGGGACTATACGCCGTGTGTGGGACCTGAAACAACCATGCTCGCCTGCAGCAAATAATCATTATCATAAGACCTACTTCCGTTTGGGAACCCTGTGCTACTTTCCCGCCAAACAAGTACCTCAATCAATGCTACAACCCCCACTTTGAAAAAATCCTGGATCCGCCCCTGCACACCTCTCTGTAACCAATTGTGACATAACATTTTCGATAACGAAAATTAGCATATACCAACTTGTGTACTTCCTAAGAACGCGCGCTCATTGGTTAATTGCAGGTGAATATTGTACGATATTCACCTCTGAATCTCGGAATATTGAGTCGGCAACAAAACGGCATCTGCCGGCAATCGTTTTGCTACAATTTCCGATGAGGAAATTGAAAAAAATGAAAGTAAATGCCATTACTATCAATACTAAAAAGGCAACGAAGTATGGCCTAAAAGTTTTGCTAAAAGTTTTGTTTTTATTGAATTATTATATATAAAAATAAGTTACTCTGTACACAAGTTGGTATATGCTAAAACAATTATTCGCCTCAGGTTCAGTGAATATGGACAATATTTACCTCGCCGCTCGAAGACTCGCGTCTCGGTAAATATTTCCCGATATTCACTTCGCCTTCGGCGAATAATTGCTAACTATAAAAAATTACTACTTTGAAGTTGGTACTCGGGCTTTGTTTGGGAGAGATCATTAGAAAAAAGGCTGTTACGTTTTAAATTTGGATGGCTTATTTTTTGTTGGGCTTCAAGTTAGGGTAGGGGGACTTATTTTTGGAGGCTTACGGTAATCAAGCATATCAGTATAATAACTAGATAGTCTACCTCTGCGACTACGACAAAACCTTTCTGTGCAGCAACATGCAGTGGTGTGTTTCCATAGATATCACTCTCGTTGATGAGACTATTTGATGTTGACTGATTCAGTAATTCCTGTAGGTAAACCAGATGTAGAATATTATAAAATAACTGTTAGAAATGTCGCGTTCTGATTGGTTGAGAGCGCGTGCTTTATGAATCGCACGCACGCGCAAGCGTTTTTCTCTAGTGCAAGTTACGACAAAATGTCACGTTGTCACGCAATACTGACTCTTACCTTTAACGTTTCTACACAATTCTCCTCAGCAGCCATAAATATCGCAGTTTTGTTGTGAATGTTTTTCGCATTCAGATTGGCTCCTCGTTTCAGGAGCCCAGTCACAACCAATGTATGTCCTTCACAAGCAGCTGACAGTAAAGGAGTAAAGTTGTTCTTGTCACAACTCTCGATATTTGCACCTCTGTTGGAATAAAGTAAAAGTTAGTTGGGAAATTAAAGTTGTTCTTGTCACAACTCTCGATATTTAAACCTCTGTTAAAATAAAGTAAAAGTTAGTTAGGAAATGAGTTAAAATCAAACAATCAAACTTAGTTGCGATGATGCATCACGTCGGTCGTGTCCAATCTAGGTTAAAGGATAGTTAACTATAATGAAAGCAGAGAGATCATAAGGGAATTCAAGAGAAAACCTTAAAGCAAACAAGGAGATAATAAAGAAAGATGTCCAAACTATTGAAAATTAATGAAAGATGTAACGAAAAATGCATTTATATCTCTCGCTAAAAGGTGGCTTTTGGCTGTAAAAAATAAGCTGAGGACCAAGTTTCGATTTATGAAGCGAGGTGGATATTAGCTATTCCAAGATTGCGGAAAAATTCTGGGTCAAGTTTTCATTTCAGTGCATTGTGATGCTGTTTTAGGGAACGAAATATGCGCCATCTTGGGAATATGTCCTCTAAAACAGTCCCACAACGCCCTGAAATGCCAACATAAACCAATTTTTTTAAACCTTGCAAAGGCTAATATTCTTCGTTTGCAATAGACGTCATAGCCGCCATGTTGAAAGAATTTGACAAAAGATTTTTCAGTGAATTCTTTTGTTATATCTTCCAACATGGCGGACACCCCTTTTGTTATTGTGCTTTCTTGGGATTGATTACAAACCAAGAATAGTGACTGATGCTGCCGTTTAGACGGTACCAGACGAATTTTAAAACGGTGGTCAAATAAGTTGTAAGTTTAAGGGTTCCGTTCACACGGGACTGAGCTATCCGAACAAAAATTCGTTGCATAGCCGTGCACATTTGGAACAGTTAAAGAGACGTTAAAACGATATGTACAGGTCAAATTTTTGATCGGTTTAAAATTCGCCCAGTACCGTGTAAACGCAGCCTAGATCTCTTCTTCTTGTACTTACTTATCAATCAAAAAATGAACGAACGAATGCCTGTTAAAGGCAGCTGCTCGATGTAATGGTGTTTCGTGATTAGCATTTCTGGCTTCAATGTTTGCTCCATGCTGAATTAGAAGCTTTGCAATATGGATCTCACCACTAATAGCAGCCAAATGAAGAGGTTGTGTGTTGTTATTACGCACGTCTCGTACATTAGCTCCTTTGTTAATGAGTAGTTCTACTATGTCCAAGAAGCTACCGTCTGTTGCCACATGCAAGGCACACTCCTTCTCAGAGTTCCTATCCGCCAACATGGCGCTTACATATTCTTCCCCGTGCTGTTTTTCTCCCATCGCCAGAAGAAGTTGAACAACATTTAAGTGTCCTTCAGAGCAGGCGAAGTGGAGGGGGGTGGAATTCTCGTAATCTTTGGCTCTGATGTCGGCTCCTTTGTCTATGAGAGCTTTGACGATTAATTCGGCTCCAACGGTGGCCGCTGCATGCAGAGGGGTACCACTGCTACTGTCGCGTTCCTGGGTGATACCAAACGCGATTATAAAGAAGAAAAAGAAGAAAATGGACGACTTGCATTGAAGGTCAAGTGACCCTATCTCCTTAAAACAAGCAGTTGTGACCATTTCTCCCAATGTTAACATAATAACCTGAAACTACGCCCTCTTACTAATGTCGTGGTGCTCTTTTCATTTCAATGTCCATTTTGGCCGAACTGCTTGTTTAAGGAAGGTTGGGTCATGTGATGACCTGCTAGTGCATGTTGTCCATAGAGAGAAAGAAGCAGGATGGAAGGAAAGAAAAAAAGGAACAAACAAGAAGGAAAGAAAGAAGAAACAATGAAGGAAGGAATGACTAAAGAAGGAAAGAAGGGAGAAAGAAACAACAGAACAAAAAACGAAAGAAAGAAA
This sequence comes from Actinia tenebrosa, assembly GCF_029948245.1. Classification (NCBI taxonomy): domain Eukaryota; kingdom Metazoa; phylum Cnidaria; class Anthozoa; order Actiniaria; family Actiniidae; genus Actinia; species Actinia tenebrosa. The sequence continues at coordinate 18,209,990 of NW_028292582.1, forward strand.
AAACAGAGGAAAGATAGAGGGAGACAAAAAGAGAGAATGGAAGAAAGAAAGGAAGGAAGGAAGGAAGGTAGGAAGGAAGAAAATAAGATGTAAATTCCTACAGTGTAGGTACTCAACCCCATCACAGTGCTTAAATAAACATGTAATGGTTTTGTATCATGCAATACACTAAAAACAATAATGGCTGCCACTTCATTATTATAATTACGAATTACATTAAAATTATAGATAAGAATGATATCAACTAAGTTAAAAAGTTTGCTTGCATGATAGCGGTGTTAATTTTTAAGGATGTAATTTTTATTTCTGCTAATCAATGGCTGCCATTATTGCATTCAGTCTATAGTTTTATGCTTATATTGTTCATGTACTTACATCGACTCCTACACCACTGTGTTGCAATAGCTTTTTTGCACCTGCAACATTATTCTTGTTGGCTGCATAATGCAGTGGTGTTTGCCCATAACTATCTCTATTGTTAATATCACAATCGAGAGACAGTAGATAGTCTATTATGGACTCTCCATCATCACCTGATAGACTTATCGCATCCTCTGAAAAGGCACGCGTGGGTCTTAGTTCATTTTCAGATAGAAGGTTATCTACGTTATCTTCTACGCTTGCACTAATGGCTGATTGGTGTCTTGCTTTGGACGTGACAGAGTGGAACCTGGCTGCATAATGCAATGGTATTGCACCATCTAGACCCTCTATGTTGATATCTAAAGTAGACACAAAATAAGAGGGCTTGTCAACAAAATTCATGAAGAAAAAAGTGTCAATCAAAGTTTACACAAGGTGGTTATGGTTGTCATGGTGATAGCAGTGATAATGATGATGATGTTTATGATAATGATGATAGCATGTAGTAGTGATTAAGATTATGGTGGTGGTTGTAATAATGATGGTGGAGGTAGCAATGACAATAATAGTATGTGGAATGATGATAATGATGTGACAGAGTGGAACATAGCTGGCAAGGGTTTCACATGGTGAACCAATAAAACAAACAGATACCCAAATGATTGACCATCCTAGTATGTCTTCCAAACATATGTTATGCATTTGAGAAAAATATGTACTATACTTAACTTACCAGCACCATTATCTACAAGCAATTTGACAATATTCAGATGGCCATATCTGACGGCATAATGAAGTGGAGAAATTCTATCATCATCTAACTTGTTTATGGCATTATAACGACGAGCTGATGATGCACGACCAAGTTTAAATATTTGATGGTTGATAACATCTACTCTCCCATCACGAGCAGCCTGGATGAAAAAATAATATATTTATTATTAATTTCATCATTAATGTTTAGGACTTGAGTGATTTTTTCTGGATATATATTAAGGAATATAAAATGTTCACATATCTCGATCTGTACTGTGATATAAACATGTTGGGAGCTGTAAAGCATGATCAACAAAAGCAAGCTTAGGAGCTACAGCTCCCAAAGTGTTTACATCACAGTACAGAGACATAAGCAGCCAGTTTATATTGTTTTTATAAAATATTTTTGAATGATTTTGCATGAACATGTCTCTGTCCTCTGATATAAACATGGTAGCCAGCCAATTAGTGCATGCTTGATATCTCAAATAATTTATAATTAAGGAATATGAATTAAAAGTGTGTGCATGCATATCTATGGACGGTCATATGAACATATGCTGGGAGCTGTAAAGCAAGAGAGATTAGTTAAGCAGGCTATTATAGGAACACAAGGTATAGCCAAGTGTTTTTCTTGATTTTCGAGTGCTCTACAGCTCTCAGAGTGTTTATACAACAGCACAGAGGCACACTGTAAGCTGGCATTTTATCTTGCTTTTATAAAATATTTTGAACAATATTGCACAAGCGTGTCTCTGTTGTCTGATATAAACAGGGTTGCCAGCCAAGCAGCATGTGTGTTATATTTTACATATAAATATTTTTAATAATAATAATAATTACTAATAAACAAGGCAGTATACCAATAATGAAACTATTGATTTCTTAATCTACTAGCATTAATATTACATAATAATTATTAAACTAGCTAGATGTTTAGGAACTGTATAGGTCAAAACATTAATGACAAAATTAAATATTCAAAACCAAGTAACAAAATTCATTGAAAAGGCTGGGAGTCATGATCTATATTATTTGTCAATGTAGTGTGGATCCATGAGGCATAGCCGATTATTGTCAATAAGAGGACAGACACATGAAAAACTAATGTCAATTTGTTTTTTTACAATAATAAACAGGATAAAAACTTTTTTTAGTGATTAACAACCAAAGAAAAGATAGCATGATCATTAATGGATGTCAGCTTTTAATTTCCAGCTGGGTGTACTGTTATTGATGATAAAAAATAATCAATAAGCGCACAATAAATTTGTAAGTTATGGTTAAAATATATATAATTTCATTGACAGTTTTATTGAAAGTATTTTCATTTATTAGTAGCTGGGGTAAATTTCAAAGTAGTGATCCATCTTAATTCTCCAATTTCAAATTTAATTTTGAATCTTAATCAAATTAACTTTTTATAAACAATCAAAAATGAAGAAATTGTAAATAAAGATCACTTCAGATTAGATAAATTATATATATATAACATTTTTCAATATGGAAAGAGGGTACATTAGGGGGACGTGACACTAGAATTTAGCGGGTGTCTTTAAAATTTTAAAAAGTACAGAAATTTAAACAGATATCATATACACACTCAATTGAAGAATCGTTGTCGGGTTCAGAAACATAGAACATAAAAGCTGAGACAGAAATGGCACACGGGAAATGACATAATTATATTATAATTTATTCATTTGCGCCATCCATGCAGTTGGTTTAAAATGCCAAACGAGTATTGAAAACAGCGGATGATGCCACTGGTCTCAGGTAACAGCATGCATCTAATTAATGTACTTTCTATGTGCCATTTCGGTCTCAGCCTCTGTGTTCTATGTTTCTGAACCCCACAATGATTCTTCAATTGAGTGTATAAATGATAGGTATGACTCATGTATGACAAACTCTTGTGAATGAACATGTATGTATGTACACCCACACAATGAAACATGCAGTGTTCTCGTTTATGGACCAATGCCTTTTCTACGTCATATACATTTTTGGAATTCAGTGAAAAACAGTGTTGTTTGTCGATACATGTTTGGAATCCACTATTAGTATTATTTAATATAGTTAACATTAATGGCACATCTAAGTCTCTTAATTAAAAAAAGCTAAGAATAATTTTCTGAGAGAGGGATATAAGTCATACTATCTTTAGAAATAAAAAGATATAACTAGCTAAAAACTAGTGTGAGCTATATCTTTAGAAATGTTTCGAAAGTGTCTGTCAGGAGATCATTTTTGAGAAATTTCATCAAATTCAACATGAAACAACGAAGACAGCATTCAAAGTAAATGTAAAACTTTATAGTTAAATAAATGAAGCTATAATATAAACTCATAAGTAAACACGCTTGTACACGTAATAAAGTGTTGAAGATAAAATGAATTACAGTACTTTACTAGCAAAGTTTATAGTTCGGTTGTACTTTCGTATTATCATACCGAAAGGTATGTTAACTTTTTAATATTAGCTTTGTCGGAGAAAATCGTAAGTTCTGTATCAAGATCTCGAATATTACTGTCCTGAGAATCGAATGAAACTCGATTAATTAAGTTGCAATTCGATCTCGTAGTACAGTTTACCAAACAAAAAAGTAGAATCTTTGGTTTTATCGATACAAATGCTTTCTAAAAGACTACGAACTTCATTTTTAGTCTTTCAAAAGACTACAATTGTAGCAATGATCCAAGTACAGAAAGAATCAGATTTAGGCTCCCTTCATGTTCAATACCTGATGAAGAGAGATGTGTGAAAATTCACTTGTATCTGTAGCTCCTTTAGGAAGAACAACATCTACTTTTTCTGGTTTGACTGGTTGAACTGGCTCAACTTGGGTCATTTCTGGGTCACTGTCAGTTGGGATAAAGTTTACCAGCTCTATGGACATGATGTAGATAGCTTGGGCCTGCTAGGTAACACCAGCAAAGCTTAAAATATACAGGTTGGAGTGAAAGCGTATGAAGTTATAAATATTGATCGAACGATCGCTATAGCAGCGAGACGAACGAGGACTGGAAAAATAATGTATTCAGTCACTCATCAGTCACGCAACGCATCAGAAGCCAATGATTCTTTATCTTGCTGCATTTGCTATTACTAATACAAAAATCGATATATACTAAAAAATATTTGATGAAATTAATACAATAAAAAAAATTAGGACAGCCTTTGAGAATAATTATATAAATGCTGGCAGGTTCAGTCTAGGGCATTAGCTGGGCTTCCTGTGGTGCATCGTTAAAGATGTACTGGAGTCAAAAAAATCCGGTCTCGTAGTCAGTTTTGGAAAAGAATGGTTTACCTTTCAGAATATGATTCCTTCGTTTCTTCCCCTTGCATCTGATCAGCTTTCCATCAAGCTGAAAGATAAAGGTAAGTCTTACTAACATAATAACACAACCCTCAAAAATTCGACAAATAAAACGGAATTTTTTTCAATAATGAGCAATAATGGCAAAAAGCAGCAAAACTAGACTTCCGTATGAGTTTTGATATTAATTTTCGTTTTGGGTTAACACTCAAAACCTTTTTTAAACAGTTAGAAACTGATGTACTATGATAAAATGCCTGTTTGAAGCGGTATTTTCAATTGTGCAAAGATGTTTTGTTGCATTTGTTGCTTTTTTATAGAAAATATATGCAAATGAAGGCCTAAACCTCATTTTTGATTCAAATTGTTCCCTTGGGTTTACACTTTGATTCCACTTTCATCGGTCATCTTCACTTCCAAACAATCTAAACTTTCTGAATAACAATATTTTTAGCCTTGTACGACAGCTTTCCTTCAATTAAACAGTTTTTGGCGCTCACTGCTTGAATACGAAAATAATTCTCTCTTAAGTTTGTCATCGACATGTTCAGATCGAAAGAGGAAAAGTGAAAGCGAAAGTACTCTTTTCCGCCTGAAAAGAAAAAAAAGTGGTATTAAAATGAGATCTAAATTTTAAAATCTATAGTATCTTAATGATATATGTTATATCAGACTTAGGTAAGAGGTCAAAACAATTGTCCGCAGTAGGGACCCGATTTAGGGTGGTGGGGTATTGCCCGCCACCACTTACCTTTTCATGGATGGGGGTGGGGGGTATATGCCGGTACCCACCACCTCCATACACCAGTCTATTTCACATAATTTTCTTAGCTTAATATTTTTTCTCTGGTTCGATGGCAGAGGTCACGTGTGCGTGTGCGGGGGGGGGGGGGGGGGGGGAGAGTTTATTGACAGCTTCAGTCATCAACCATCTTTTACATTCGATCCGCGTTCAAATGTAATTTGCGCTTTTTTTTGTCACATAAGCTTTATACAACTCAAAACACGAGTCAGGAGGGTCATACGTCATGATTGACTATTGTTTTGGTAAAACAACGTATGCATTACGAAAAAGGTTATAAAGATTGACTATTTTGCAAGCATAATCCGAGATGAGCAATCAGGAGAATAGGAGAACGTCTTGTAATGAATCAAATAACAAATCGAAGTAGACTGACTCTGAGCACTAGAGGTTATCCACATCCTGCGCGAAAACTGAATGAAAATATTCTGAAGTTTTATTAAATGTCTAAATTTTATTGATCCTTGTGTTATTGAACACCATGTAGGCTTTATACAAAGACAAGCAAATTGTAGCTATTCGTGTTAAATTATGATAAAAGGAGCAGTTTACAGTGCAAGGCGAAAATTGATGTAATAATCAAGAAATACAAGATGTTCAATGTTTCATTTCTAAAAACGTACTTATTTGAGCCCACCATATCTATGCAGTCGCTGAACGTAACAGCAAAAAAAAAAAAAAAAAAAAAAAAAGGACGAAACGGTTTGAGAATCATTTCGGTATTTTAAATAACAAATCATGACAGAGATACCAAACATACTCTCTCCCTCGGCGGGTTAGTTGAGATTTACAAATGTGGTTAGATTACAAGCAGTACAATCTGATTGACAAATGTAATCATTGGGGTCTCTCTGATTATACGGCAACTGGTTGTGATTGGCTAAAATGACTTTCGCCGGAACCATCTACTGATTGAGGATTTCCAGGAACATGTCAAACTATTGAGTACCATCGCAATGCATCGAAGGCGTATGACTACTTTATAGTATAATGTCCTCTTCTGGAAATGACGAAAACTTGCAGGATTCAATCTTTGAGTCCAAAAGGTTGCGCATCTTCTTAGCAATACAATATTTTTTCCGTTCCAAACTACTAGTAGTGTATTCTCAAACGCTAACAAGGAAATCTGTTAACATTTGGTCAGCTACGATTTCAAGCTCACGCCCCCTCATGTGAGCCCATACAAATTGTTTCAAAAACACGGTTTTTGGATCTTTTTTCAAAATAATGACTATCTAGGCAAAAAACAGAAGTGGATTCAGTTAATTCAACTATTCACGGACTGTATTATATGGATTAGATTGAATTCTATTGAAAAAAAAACACCTTTCTTTTTGAGTTGAATGTACGCTATTGGACGTATTTTACAAGAGAAAATGCATGACATAACCGGGGTCAAGCTAGAAAATCGTCTCTATTTGAAATAAATCAGAACCCGTCAAAAAAACAGAAGTGGATTTGAAAACCCCGGGCTTTTCTGAACATTTTGGTATATAATTCATAGGAATTTGTTAAAATTTAGAACCGTATTTTTGCTGATTTTATAAGCTCATACTATCTGTTGACCTATACATTCGCCTCTTATAGTTTCTTAGGTTTCGTAACCTTGAAAACACGCTAACTACTAGTTCGCGAAGAACAGAAGATTTACGCGTCATTTAGGATGGTAATACCATAGTTGAATTCTGTTCAAAAAAGGTTTCATTTTGCTTTTCTTTGAGGGTCATTCGGAAGTATGGGCTGAAAATAATTTTTCATCTATCTATTTTATCGTTTTCTTTATTTTTTGAAAAAAAAAGCGCTTGGGAAAGAACTTTCTCACTTAGAACTTAGAACCTACTTGTTTGAGCTTCGTAGAACGCCACTTTTGCTCCTGCCCGCAGTGTGGACAATTAATGAAGAAAAACTATCGTCATTTGTAATTTAGCTTTAAGAACGAAAAAGCAATGACTTAAACACTAGACACTTTAAAGATTATACAGTCATCAGCTGAATATCAAGTCATAAAACATGAATCAAGCTCCACTTGTTGTTTAACAGATACGAATTCGAAAATGCGAACATTCAAATTATACGAAGGAAAAGCATGTACAATAAAATATTGTTTCAGTTTTTGCAAGCGTGCTTAAAAATAATTAAAAATGCGCGCCCTTGAGTAGCACACGTGCACTAGTTTACCCGTCACGGCTCGCCTATTTCTTTGACTAATTAGACTTAGGCAACCAATAGCACAAAGTTAGTAATTAGTTAGCTAGCTATCTATTTCACGGGTATATTATTTGCACTCTATAAAATACAATCAATACTCGACCTTTCTAACCTAATAAACTTCAAATATGGTATCTCTATATGCCTCACAATGATTTTCGGACATGCAATATGTATGTGTGATTTTATGTTAGCAAAATATATTAACAGTTTTTTTTTTGTCTTCGTTTATCACAAAGCTACTTTCTTCTTTACCAGTATAATATAATATCAATACGATAATGGCCCTAACTTTTTATCATATGAACTCTTAAATTTATTAGTTAGGACCATTCGGCCTACATTTAATCTATTCAAACATAAATTATTATAACAATATTGTAAGTATTTCATGGAAGGTAGAAATAATATATATATTGTATTGTATTATGGTATTAGCTTATCATCCAAAATCTTCTACTGGACACTTACTTGAAAAAACACTCTCTTCCATAGAAGAAAAAGTTGAAAAAGGAAAAAAATTGAGCTAATAAGCTTTCATCTAAAAGAAACAAGGGGTCAGGCAATGGCAACAATGTCAGTTCGAGGCCTACGTCTTTTTGAAGCTGGAGAACCCGTATCCGACGATGACGATGATATCGATGAAAGTGATAGTAACGAAACTAAACTGTCTTGGGAGAAACATGGAGCAGTGACAGGGGCAGTGACAGTTTGGTAATAAGTGAAAGTGAAGACAGTGACGAGCAATTTGAACCATTGCCAGCAACAAAACAATACACCACAAGATGTGGAAGAAGCGCTACCAGTTTTGCATTTCCTAATTAAATGTTGTGTTAAACATTTGTCCAATGACATTTTTTAAATAGCAAGCACACCTAATTGTATTGAAATTTTATCTGTTATTATTAAAATCCAGGAGTTCCAAGTAACAGTTTTTCATAGCATTTTTTTCCAGGAAAAAATTGCTGAACCCCCTACTTTGTTTCATTTTCGCTAACCCCCCCTAACTTGGATAAGGGAAAAATAATGCCCCCCTCAAAATCATCATAGCCCCCATGAACCCTCCCTAATACCTATGATATTTAGAGAGAATAAGAGAAAAATATCAATCGGAGGATCCATAGTAAAATAATTAAATATGGGAGTCGTTTTACATTAAACGTTTTAATTTATTCCCAGGTTTTACTAAACATTAGAAAGAGTATAAATAAGGGTTCATTTTGATATCAAAATCTTTCAGAAATTATAAATATTTTGTTAACAAAAACGTTTTTTCTAGCGCCACCAAAACAGTGCTTGAACGGTGTCGTAACCAGCCAACTACGGACCCAAAACTGACCCTCCCCCCTGAATTTTGTCGTAAAACTTTTTTTGCGCAAAAAATCATCCATTTTGTTAAATAGGACCCTAAACAAAGTTTATATACCAACTTTGAGCAAAATCCGTGAGGTCGACTGGACGGCCTATGTTTGAATCTTACAGAGTATGACTCTTTTAAAAGGGGTCTGGGTCGAGAAGAACATTTTTTACAGCAATAGTCATCAATGGTCATCAATGGTTAGTGATGAGCGTTACTAAAAAACATTTAAACGACTTCCATGACCGGGCTGTTACTATTAAAAATGTGGAACAAAAAGAAGATATCCACTTCTGGAGAGAACCAGTAATGGAGATCCTGGAAGAAGTAAAAAACAAAGATGATCGCTTCAAACTAAATGTAATCAATAGTGGAAGTTATTACGAAAAAACCAAAGTAATAGAGCCCAATGAATTCGATCTGATGCTGGAAATGGAAAAACTAAAACTTGGTCAATGCGATCCGTACGACAGCGATGAGGACAATCTTACTATGTATCTTCCGATTGGTGAGTTAAATATCGGATATTTTCATGAATAAATCCACCCCGCTGCTGCCTTCCACTCATGCATAATCTACGAAAAAGCCATACAAAAAATGAACGTCTTTCTACTGACATCATGCTCACATTAATCTATTTAGTAATTGCAGGAGTACAATTCCATTGCTCTAGCACAAATATACCTGAAAAATTACATCGTCTTGAATGTATGAGAAAGAAAACTGCATGACTGGCAGCTAGCTTGCCAGCGTGGTTTTCATGTTTTTGACACATTGTAATCTTTCATTTGGTAACAATAAAAAAAAATTCCCAGCTAAGTACTAAGCAGTTGATTTATAGAAAAAATTCAAATGTCTTTGTTTAGGGTCTTACCTTAAAGCTAGGTATAGTAACTTACCATTTACACTGTATTATATATATTTTAATATATATAATAAATTAGGATACACTTTAATATAATTCAGCGTTAAACTTAATAAAAAGAAGTACCCTCGTTTCAACCCAAGCCTTAACATACTTGATGTACATATACGTATACGTATGTAAACAAAATGCTATACCAGTATTGCAATTATACGTTAATGTCTGCCAAGCATGAATAACATAGACTTACAAATGATGTATTTATGTTTTTACTAAAATGAAAAAAATGCAATTTATTAGTGCTCCACTAAGTTGATCTGCTAATTTCAGCTATACCAATATATAATTATGTCCTTATTTAGTATCATTCTTTATTTTTAAATTTTGGTTATGCTAGGTTTCACTACAATAATGATTGACCAAGGAGAAGAATGTGAGTGGAGGAAGGATCAGTGTATTGCCAAGGAGGAACATCTTCTAAAGGCAACCAAAATCAAGGCTTTGTTTGCTAAATATGTTCGTGAGGCCATTAAAAAGCTTAACAATGTCTTTGTGTGAGTATATTATAAGCATGTCATAACCTTATTTAAGAAACACTCAACAGAGGCATGTCACTCAGGTTCTAAATTGCCATTTTATGGAATGAAACCATGCCAGAGACTTTAAAATTCTAGAAGTTTATTATATAAAAAGCTTTATTGATTAATTGGATAGAACCTGATGGTTTTCCTTATGGGAGGGGATGGGAGGAGGGGAGGAGAATATATTAGGGAGTAACAGGTCAGCTAAACTGAGAACTACCTCTGATCTTTAATTTCGACCTCCTCTTTTTGTATTTGATCATTGATGCTATTTTTACATTTTCCCTTGCTCATACATGCATGATTTTGGAACAGGTTACTGGTTGGCTGTCATCGTTTTCTCTTGCACACATGCATTGCCACACTCATCTTTATGTACCCAATCCATAATAATTAAGGAAGGCCATAGTAATTAGCTTAATAAAATTAGGCCAAATTTTTTTTGAGGGCCAGCTCCCAGGGGGGTGTGTAGGAGGGGAGAGGAGCTTGGTACTTGCATATTTAAGCTATACAGGGATGTGCTACCTAGGATATACAGCTGTAAACCTTTTTGCTTTGTAATTTTTGTCTCAATATATAGGTAATATTTTTTCCATAACATCAATAGGACGTTTGCATGATAGCATCATTGACCTCTACTACCAGACTCCCTTGCACACTTTCTTTTGTTTAGTTAATTAGCACCAATTGTCTTACTATTCTCATGAGGGAATACAAATTTAAATGAGAAAGAAAATTCGTGAGTCATCTTGGTAGGCTAGTGGCAGTCAAATGACGCCATCATGCAAACGATGAAGAAATTTTGATGAGTTTATCTCGAGTTGTGATATTTTCTAAAAAAGTTTTACCAAATATAGAGACAGCAAAACTATATCATTAGAAATGCTATATCAATGGGGAATTACAATTTATTTGTTCCAGCAGGCATGCAAACATGCAATCAAAGTGGTTATAATTGGGCTTTTAATTTGTTTAACATGGGCATGCAATCAACCGTTCTGAAGCCAAAAACCTTACCAGTTTAAAATGTAAGAAATACATATGGGCCAATGGGTTTAATTGGAGTGCCTTTGCAGAGAAAAAATGCATTTGTTACTCTATTTTCTCATATTTTCTCATTTTTTGATATTTTCTTTAGAGAAAGGCACAATATTAAAGAGATCAAAGTTAGATCACATGGACCAACAGTAACACTAGAAATCATCCATCTCAATGGCACTGTGTGTTGTATTGACTTGACGCTTGCAATCAAAGATGACACTTGGCCTGATGATGCTGATGAATGGGAAACCAGACCAAGAAAAGGTGAATTGAGTAACTTACAGTTACTGTATTAACATAAAAGTTTAATATTTTATAAAAATATATGTCAACATTATTTAGTTTAACAAACATGGTAATCTTTCCTGAAAATATGCCTACTATTCTGCTATTCTTCAGTGAGCATTTGAAAATTTTTGACTTTAATCAAGAGGGCATAAAAAATAAAAATGAATGAATGAATAAATGGATAAATGGATAGATGAATGGATGGATGGATGGAGGGAGGAAGGGAGGGAGGAAGGGAGGGAAGGGGGGAGGGAGGGATGGATGGATGAATGAATAAATGAATGAAAGAATGAAATTTGTCAAATCATGTTTTATGAAATAATAAAAATGGCCATTTCACAATTCAAAATAATAAATAAATGACTGATAAAAACGGTCCAATATCGTTTCACGAAATAATAAAAACAGTCATTTCACGTTTCACACCAAAATAACCCTTTACTATATATCTCCCAATAATCCCCGGCAGTTTTTAGTCAATTAATCAATTGATCAATCAGTAAATAAATAAATAATTTATTTATTGAATTCAACAAACAAACAAACAATGTAACCCCCACCCCCCCCCCCCCCCCACAATTTCAACTGATTTTGAAAATTGTACCCTTCCATTGCACATCTACTGCCCTCCCCCACCCCCCTCCCATTACGTTACTTGTGATTTTAATGCTTAAAAGGAATATGATTTGTTGACTACTATACCCTGAGGCAAAAATATTTGATTTTTGAGGTTTGACAAAACTACAACAGTTTTGTTAAGTTTGCTTCCTGACCTTTATAGGTTGGCCACCAAAAGAGTTGATTGATGCCATAGTTAAAGATGAATGTCATCTTGTTGGTAAAAGACCTAAACCAGCATCTGCCAAAGAAAGTGAATACCTCTGGAGGTACTCCTTCTCTGCTGCAGAGATGAAGCTTGTATTACAACTAGAGCCATGCTGGAAGAAGGTACTGCGTATTCTCAAAGCATTTCGTGAAGAGTATGTAACGCTGACTCCATTCACATCTTATCACCTGAAGACAATCATGTTGTATGAGAGAGAAGTAAATCCCGATTCATCTTTGTGGGCAGAAGATCAGTTAAACGTAAGATTTCGACGTGCTCTTGACACGTTAGTAAGTTGTCTATTGAACAAAAGGTGTCCTCATTACTTTATGAAAGATGTCAATCTGTTTGAGGAAAAGTTCAGTGACATACATTATGAAAAATTGATATCTCGAATAACTGATATCCAAAATGATCCTAATGCGTTTTTGGAAAAAGCAATAAAAAAAGTATCCTAATCATAAATACTTATTCAGCTAATTTATCCTTAATAGAAGAATCGTATGATACACACCTTGTGAATCGCTACCAGCTTTAGCACAGGGAACCCGGCTATATATTTTTTGCTTCTTTTAGAAAATTAACTTTGCTCTTTGTGGGTTTCCTGTGTTGTAATCAGTTTCCTTTTACATAAGCTGTAATCAGATCTGGGCGCTGTAATCAGATCGGCGCTGTAAACTGATAGCCAATTAAATTCAAATCAATAACCGTTGGTAACGCACTCTCTAGTAAACACTCAACTCTTTTGAGTGTTTACTACTGAAAGTGCGTTACACACCACAGGCATCCCATAAGAAACAAAACACCAACGGGCTGTCAGTTTACAGCGCCGATCTGATTACAGCGCGCAGATCTGATTACAGCTTATGTAAAAGGAAACTGATCACAACACAGGAAACCCACAAAGAGCAAAGTTAATTTTCTAAAAGAAGCAAAAAAAATATAGCCGGGTTCCCTGTGGCTTTAGTTGACCTTCAGAACAAACTCATGCTAGGTAGATCAACCAATCAGAATTGAGGATTCGACATCATATTTTGATTGGCATTTTTTTATGATTCTGCCAAGAGAACCCATGAACGAATTCTTCATTCTTGGCAGAATTCCATATCAATTGACAAATCTACTCAAACCCTGCGAGGAAAACTAACTAAAATTAGTTGAACCATATTTGCTTTTGGGGAATTCGGTCAACTAAGCTGGTACTCTGCTGATGCTATCATTTTTTTAAAAGTAATTTTAAATTTTAATTTAGTCTTAACTAGACGCCCTTTGTGGCATGAACTCGGGCTACCATAGTGTATTTGACGAAGTATAAGCACTTGGAGCCCCAGCCAAGTTTTTTGGTGTGGTTTGCATAATGATGGGAAACAGCAACTTCTCAAAGGAATACCATTGGTATTGGCATTTAAATTTGTAATATTACTGTTGTTTCTTTACTGATTATCATCTGCAGCTTTGCCAATCACTTCACTCTGTTCAGTGCAGGTTTGTGCATTAAAAGGATTTTCAGTAGCATTGCTTGGTATGCATGTCTCAGTTATACACACTCCTCTGAGTTCAAATAAACCTGTTAAATTGTCATATAAACTTTGGAAGTATTTCATTAAAGCATTAAAGTCATCAACATCAGTACCTTCAGGATGGGGGAGACCTGATGGATTACGAACATAAGAGTCAAATATCCTAAATCTCGCATTGCCATTACAGCAAATAGCTACTGTATTACGTTGAATAGTTAACAGGAATGACTGGTAATTTTCTCCAATTAAAATTTGCAAAGCATTACCTAAGGGCATGCACTAGAGTAAAGGAAATCGACAGTAGATGAAATATCATGAATATTACCAGTGCGTAACTTGGGCTGTATTCCATCTGGTAATTAGTTTCTAACACTGTTACCATTCAAGGTAATTCTGTCAAACGTAAAAAGTCTTGGTTGTGCATTAATCTTGACAGGACAGTATATAACTCATTCCCAGTACACATAATGCTTACTAAATCTGCTGAAGAACTTATTGAGTTCCTATGTTTATATATTAATGCACACAGTGACATGGCTATACACATTGACAACCAGCATTTGGCCCCGGCAAATAATACAATATTACCTTAAGTTGTGGAGTAGAAATTGGGATAAACATGGGATAAACTACATGAAGTACATTTTTGTAAACTTGGATTTGTTAACAGTGGAAGATAATAAATAAGCTTGGCATTCATTGCTCTCTTATGAAAGTTAAGAAGTGATTCTACCTCGCATTTGCATACAATCGAAGGTCACGTGAGATAGCAAGCATTGAGTATCCGAGCTCAGTGCGAGTTTGACGTCCGAGCGAACAGTCGGTAAATGAGAACTCGCGTTGAGTTTAATACCAATTATTGGAATTTTACTCTACAAAGATGGACAATACGGCCAAATCAACACTTCAGAAACCTCCAGAAGATGTGGATCTAGAATCTGACGTGGAAGGGGACGACCTGAACGAGCCTAAGAATCCTGTGGCCCACACGAGTATACAAGAAAGGACCTCCTCGAAGTCCAGCCACCAAAATACCACAGAGGGCAGTACTTCTGAGATAAAACTACTAACATCAGCCATTCTAAACTTAACTAAACATCTTACACAGAAAGAAGAGGCCCCTTCCGTGAAGGGAAAAGGGAAAGGTCCGGCTAAACGACAATCTACAGATGCCGAGAATCTTCCCGCCAAAAAATCTCGTCATGACGGCCATCGCTCCACGAGCGAAGGCAAATCATCCTCAGAAATTACAGGGGATGACAGCGACACAAATGAGCTCCTTAATGAGCTCTTGAAGCCAGGGCTGTCAGATGGCGAAAACGATTCAGATGACTCACTCGACGACACGCTCTCAGAGCTACAAAAAGAGTATGAGTCGGACGACCTTGTCGGGGCTAAGCTTCAAAACAAACAGCTAGCCAAACTAGTCGATAAAATGTTCAGGCATCGTATTCCTGACAAGGGCCTGAAAGACAAAATTGACCGTCAAGAGAGGCCGGAAAACTGCCAGAATGTTAAACCTACACGGGTGAACCAAGGCATCTGGCGTAAACTTGGTGAGTATACCAAGAAGAGAGATCTTCAGATGTATAAGATACAACAGGCCTTAGTAAAGGGGATAATACCAGTCGCACGCATGGCTGACCTGTCCATGACAGGACGTGTGGACAAAGAACAGCTGCAGGACATGAAGAAAATGGGCCTTGAGGCTTTATCACTATTAACTCATGTCAATTATGAAATAAACATGCAGCGAAAACAACTAATGAAAACAGACATAGGAAAAGACTATGCAGTCCTATGCTCTCCTCAGGTCCCTTTCTCAGATATGCTCTTTGGTGATGATCTCCAGAAACAGCTCAAAGATATAGGAGATGAAAATAAAATTGGAGCTAAATTCCAGACCAAAGGGCAACAGAACAACAACAGTGGTGGATCCTACAAATACTCTCAGAGGGGTTCAAAAAACTTCAGAGGCCAAGGCTACAGACCTTGGAGGAGGAAAGAAGCTCAGAAGGGCTCCAAAACACCACAACAACAATCCAAATAAACCTGAAATCACACCCAATTAGCTCTGATGAGCTGGTAAGTGCCACAAATTTTAAGGCAGGCAACATAACTAAATTTGTTCATAATTGGAGGCAAATCACCTCTGATATTAACATCCTTGAGATCATTACTGGCTATCATATAGCCTTTGACACTATTCCCTGTCAAACTGCAACACCTTTTGTTCAGTTTTCCAAGGGTGAAGAACAAATTATTGCCACAGAAATTGATAAACTCTTCAAAAAACAGGTTATTGAGAAAACTTCTCATTGTAAGGATGAATTCATCTCAACAATCTTTACAAGACCAAAGAAGGATGGATCTCACAGACTCATCCTAAATCTAAAAAAGCTCAATGAGCATGTTACCTACCATCATTTCAAGATGGAATCCTTACAATCTGCTACCCAGTTATTAAGACAAGGGTCTTGGATGGCAGTACTTGATCTCAAGGATGCATATTATTCAGTATCTGTAGCCCACAAACATAGAAAGTTCCTCAGATTTGTGTTCACAAACTCAGTTTATGAGTTCACCTGTCTGCCCAATGGGTTATCAAGTGCACCAAGAGTGTTCACTAAATTAATGAAACCAGTTTATGCATCACTTAGATCAAAAGGTAACCAGTTAGTAGGGTACATTGATGATATCCTGCTACTTGCTGACTCATCTGAGGTACTCAAAACACAAATAAGAGAGACAATGTGCTTGCTCACATCCCTGGGCTTCACTGTTCATGATACTAAGTCAGTAACAAACCCTACCCAAGAGGTTCAATTTTTGGGTTTTATCATAAATTCAATCAACATGCAAGTCTCCATGGTCCCAGAAAAAGCAAAGAAAATTAAAATTGCATGCAAAGCTCTGTTGAGTCATAAGGGGCGTGTACCCATAAGAGAGGTTGCCTCAGTAGTGGGACTTAAGGTGGCTTCCTTCCCAGGTGTCTATTATGGACCTTTATTCTACAGATCCCTAGAGAATGACAAGACGATTGCCTTAAAGTCTAATGGCTGGAACCTAGATGGTGGTATGACCATCTCACCCCTTGCCAGGGAGGATTTGAGATGGTGGATTTCAGATATTGACCACTGTCCCAATCCTGTAATCTTACAGCCACCTACCATAACTCTCAAAACTGATAGTTCCCTAAAGGGATGGGGTGGCATAATTGAGGGTTCTAAGTTATTAGCAAGGGGCAGATGGTCAGCTGAAGAAGCAAACCATCACATTAATTACCTAGAAATAAAAGCAATCTTTCTCTCACTCAAAGCACTCTGTGGACACCTGCGGGCAAAGGCCATTAAAATACTGTGTGACAATACTACAGCAGTATCATACCTTCAGCATATGGGAGGTACACATTCCCTTCAGTGCAATGAAATTACAAGGGAAATTATTCTTTGGTGTAGAGAAAGAGAATTAACATTATCCATATCCCATTTGCCAGGCAAACTCAACATAGAGGCGGACAGAGCTAGCCGAGATTTCCATAGCAATACTGAATGGTCTCTTGACTTAGTTTGCTTTCAGAGCCTGGCAGCTAAGTGGGGAATGCCTGAAGTGGATATGTTTGCTTCCAGATTGAATTATAAGGTTGAAAAATATATTGCCTGGAAGCCTGACCCAGGGGCAATAGCCATTGATGCATTTACTGTTGACTGGGCAAAATATCAACTGATATATTGTTTTCCCCCTTTTAGCCTGATAGGGAAAGTCCTTCAGTACATACAACTAAGCAAAGTTATGGCAATCTTGGTGGTCCCACAGTGGGAAACACAGTTCTGGTACCCACGCTTACTTCAAATGATGCAGGATCAGCCTGTCAAGATAAACAACCACAGCCAAACATTAACACTACCTTACAGCCCAAAGGAAGTGCACCCTCTGTATCCGAAACTAAAACTCATTGGCTGTCTTGTGTCAAGTCTGCCTTGACCAGCCAAGGAGTATTTGGTGAACCTCTTGACATTATATTGAAATCATGGAGAGAGGGAACTCATAAACAATACCAGACTTACATTTCATCTTGGGTTCAGTTCTGCAAAGATAACAATGTTAACCAGTTACACCCTGAACTACAACAGGTCCTAGACTTCCTGACTCAGCTCTCTAAGAGGATGAGCTACAGTGCTGTAGGAACAGCAAGAAGTGCACTCTCCACCTTCATTACAGTAGATGGTGTGAAAGTAGGAAGCCACCCTGTAGTCTCCAGGTTCATGTCTGGTTTGTTCAATATAAAACCTGCATTACCGAGATACTTAGAGAGCTGGGACCCACAACAAGTACTCACCTTTTTAAAGGATTTTCCAGTTGTTGAAGATTTATCTCTAAAGCTCCTAACATTGAAAACGGTAATGATAATGGCACTAATATCTGCTCAGAGAACTCAAACACTACAAAAGTTATCTCTTGATAGCATGACAGTAAAGCCTGATGAATACTCTTTCAGAATCACCTCATGCCTTAAACAGACAAGTGCAAGAGGTGGAAAGAACCGCCATCTGCATCCCATCGTATTTAAACGTTACAGTTCAGACAAAAGACTTTGTATTGTGACTCTGCTAAATGTATATATCACAAGAACAGCTGCCATTCGTAAGAATACCAGACAACTTCTGATTTGTCATGCAGAGCCTCATGGCCCAGCATCTAAAGACACTATATCTAGATGGTTAAAACAGACAATGAAGGCAGCTGGCATAAACACTGATATCTTTAAAAGCCACAGCACAAGATCAGCATCTACTTCAGCAGCTAAAGCAGCAGATGTCCCCATTCAGGACATAATGACCACTGCTGGGTGGAGATCAGACTCAGTGTTTGCAAAGTTTTATGACAGACCAATCTATAGAGAGAACAAATTTGCTGAAGCAGTTTTAACCAAATAACTGACTTTATTATTCTCTGAGATTCAGTCTAGATTTAGTATATCATACTCTAGCTTTCTAGGCTTTGGGTTATGACCTATGTATGTTCTAGTGGAACATAAAATACAATTTATACATGTTGCTGCTTGGGCTATGTGTGGTTGATTTTGGGAGCCTTTGAGCTTTAAAATCTCACGTGACCTTCGAGTGTATGCAAATGCGAGGTAGAATTGACAAATTAAACGAGACTTACCTAAGTCGAAGTTGGATTGAGATTCTACCGTAGCATATGCAGGAATGAGGAGGTCACATCCCACCCAAGCCCTATACTGTTGCCCATGATACTCTACACATAGAATATTTATTTTCAAAGTCCCCCAAAATCGCTTTAAAGACTGAGCTCGGATACTCAATGCTTGCTATCTCACGTGACCTCCTCATTCCTGCAAATGCTACGGTAGAATCTCAATCCAACTTCGACTTAGGTAAGTCTCGTTTAATTTTTCAATTTTCTAGACCCAAATGGTTCTTTCTTCGTCTGGGATAAGAAGCTGGGTTTCTCTAAACTTTCGATGATTACAAAGCAATGTATTCTAGATGACATAGGCACATTTTTCACGACATACTTACGAACCCTTTTCGTATTTTTCTGCTTTTGTGTAAAAGACCTGTGAGCTGTTTGACTGGAACTCTACTTGGTTCTTGACCACACGAAACAAAACGAGGCTTGTGCTCGACATGAGTAAGGAATTTAGCATAACGAGACCTGCATTCCTTTGATAAATATGATTCTTTATTGGGATGAACAAATACAGATAATTGTACAGCTTTTGCGAATATATCGCAGTTATGCCGTAAAGAGTTTGCCAAAGTCTTTGTTGACACCTTTATGAAATGTTGTACAACCAACACTGCTGAAATCATGCACAAGGAAACGATCAAACACTCGTAATAATAGCTGAACGAACGATAAACTACTGAAGGAACTGTTCAAAATTGCAAACAAAATAATAAACAAAAAACTTATCCTCACTGTTATTGATGTAAGTCCAAGAATTCTTGATTCTGGAAACGCATTTGTTATCTAGAGAGATTCCAATATGGCGTCCATGTTGCTTTCTCTCATCAGACCGCCGAGCAAACCGCAGACCGCCGAGCAGCGCAGGCTTACACATTTTCGACAGCTAATGGCAAGCCGATTGTAGCAATATTCAATCCTTTTACATTCATTTAATCAAATCTTGAATGTTCATTCAATGTAAAACTCTCAATAAATATATATTCAATTCAATCCTCAAGACAAACATATATGCAATCATTACTCAAAATTTCCCTTCAATCCAAACCTGAGCAAATTCACATTCAATCCAATCCTCAAGCGATATTCATGCATGATCCTTGAATACTTTGTTCAATATTCCTAGGGCGAGTCCCGTGATGTCCAAATGGTGTCATGTGACTCGATTTTCCCGCCGTTGTGTGACGGTAGTGTAGTGCATGTTAGGCCATGTCCACACGTATCCGGAAATTTTTGTATCCGCAATTTAATTTTTGCGGATACGAAAATGTTTGCGTCCACACTTAGCGTATTCGAATCGTTTTCGCCGTCCACACATATCCGTTTTCGGAAGAATTTGTGGATACGGACACAAAATTCCGGACACGTGTGGACGCAACCCGTATCCGCAAAAAAAAATCTGCGGATACACAAATTTGCGGATACGTGTGGACGGGGCCTTAGGTTGCTTGTAACATAAGCCTGTCCAGAGGTTGTCCCATGATTTGCCATATAAGTTTTAATAATATTATCCAACTCTTCGTATGGTAAACAATGAATAAAGTAGAATATTTGTAAAAGATGCATCTTTTAGTGACTTCATTTAGAAAAAAATCGTTCGACGATTTTTTGAATGCCACTTTCATCGATATTTTCTATCGCTTTTGACAACAAATGGGGTTATTTAGCTTCATAACAAAAAATCCATAACGTTAGAAAGAAAGTCACAATTTGATTCATACTCAATAAGGACAGTGTCTATATACCTACATTCTAGCTACTAAAAATATTGAATCCACTAAATTAAAGTCCCGATTTTGAGGGTATAAAGTTGAGACGCTGGAAATAATAGTAAAAGTCCATAAAAATATTCATCGCGTAGTATTTGGAAAACGCTCTCATACATTTTTTAAAATATTTCAATATGTTGGGTGCCTTGATGAATACTATCGACTGCTGCAAGTGACAGTTCAATTCTTCATAGCAGATGGCACCAATGAAATACAGGGAAGAAGAACTAAACTACTTCCGGGTTTGTAAAGTCACCACACACATACCTGATGGAATACGAAGAGTGTTCAAACAAGAGTGGGACACTCGTTACCAGTCTACGCACGGTCTGTGGCAAGATACGGCTAACAATGGCATGGATTTCTACGGAATGGAGTCTCCAAAGAATAAAAAAATTAAATCAAGAGAACTTTCTATCATGAAAAATGGAAATATAAATGAATGGGATTGCACTTGCCTGTTCTATGGCATTCTTTACTCGAATAGCATTAAACCAACTTTAAATGCTACTGTTAAGAAAAGTGTTGACGAGTTGAGGAAGTTTCGCAACGAAGTATTCGCTCACACAAAGGTTGGAAAACTCAAGGAAGCCGATTTCAAGACGTCCATCGACAAAGTCATCACTTCATTTACAGACCTGAAACTCGATACAACTGATATCGAGGAAATCAAGAACGAGACAAGCTTTCCAACAGAGGAAATGGAAGACATTAAGAAACAGTTTGAAAAGGAAAAGAAGCGTAATGAGGAACCACGACCCTTTTGTGTTTTGCCAGCCAAACCATCCCATGAAACTGTCAGTCGACTAAATGAAGTAGACCAAATCAATGAAGAAATGGAGCGTCTAAGGAACGCGAAGAACAACGAGGTAACTGTAGTATATCTGTCAGGAAACCCAGGCTGTGGGAAAAGTGAAGTGGCCAGGCAAATTGGAGAACGATTCTTCGATGAAAAGAGCACGGAAAGGAATTTTTTGATGACGGTGAATGCATCCACCATTGATACGCTTTTGCAGTCGTATGTGGAATTTGCAGATAGAGTTAAATGCGATAAAGATTTCGTTACGAAAATTAAGACATCTGAAGGTCGTTCGTCAGAAGAAAAACTTAGTGACCTCAAATGTCGCATCGTGCCAAAATTACGAAAGTATTCATCCTGGCTTATTGTTGTAGATAACGTTTCAGATCTCAAGTCAGTTTCCAAGTATTGGCCTCGAGCAGGCGAGAAGACAAGTAGTGTAGGACAGATCCTAGTCACCACCCAAGACAGCTCTTCCATGCATTCCTTCTGATCCAAACACTTACCATTTACCTTTAAAGAAAGGCATGAATAGTGATGATGCTGTCAAGGCACTGTCTGATATTTCTGGGATTTCTTGTCATAACGATATCCCCCTTCAAATAGCCAAGGCTCTAGATTTCCAGCCGTTGGCTTTGGCATGTGCTGCTGTTTACATGAAGCATATTAAAAGTACCGACTGGACTAAATACCTGCAAAAGCTCGAAGACGGCAAGCGAGAGGCAACAGAGAAGGAATACCAAAAGAGAAGCTTAACATATCCTCAGACAATGACAGCGGCGGTAAGAATGGCCGTAGATAAAGAAGTAAGTGAAGACAAAGTCATGAGACATGCTTTTGAGTTCCTATCTGTCATCGCACCTGAGCCGATACCCCTCCAGTATGTTGTCCAGTATGTGATGAACTGTTTGTCGGATGAAGACGAAGATCTTGTGGCATCGACTATTCGTTCCTCCTCACTTGTACTGTCCTCTAAAGATGACTTGGAAGAGGTTCGTGTACACCAAGTTGTGCACCATAGTCTGCAAGTAGTAATGCTAAATAAGGATAAGAAATTGAACGTCGATATTATATGGAATGTAATTTTAGCATTTTCCTGGATTAACGAATTAGATCTCGATTACATACCTGATGTTGTTTCCACCAGGAGGCTGGTGGAACATTTGACAGCACTATCTTTAGTAATCCAGAGCAACATGGAATTCCTACGCAATGACGTGCTAAATTACTCCAACCAAAAGCATGTTGACGAGTCATATTGTTTAAGGAATATCCGAATGATCTGTAATATTCATGGAAGATATGAGGCTGCAGGCATTTGTTTTAGAATTTCACTTATAATCGTTGAGCATTTCTGTGATGAGAAGGATCCCCGTCTTACTATTCTGCTAAATGACATAGGGGATAACCTTTTTTACCTTGGAAACTACAAAGAAGCAGAAAAATATCTTAGGAAGGCGTTGTATAAAGAAGAGAATTCTTCTGGAGATTGTCACTTTACAATAATTGCTACTCTAAATAACATAGGCAAAACGCTTCTTGAATTGAGACGGCAAGACGAAGCTATGAAGTATGTAGAAAGGGCGTTGTCTATTCAAAAACGAATGTATGGAGAGGAACATCCACTATGGGCTAGAACGTTAAGTATTCAAGGATCTATTTTTTACCGTATGGGTAACCTCGAACAAGCAAAACTTTGTTATGAAAAGGCATTAGCTATTGAAGAATCTCAGCATGCAAGGGAAAGGCATTCGGAATTGAATTTTACCCAAGGTAACATGGGCCGCCTGCTGCGAGAACTTGGTCAACTAGAAGAGTCCAGACGATATTTGGAGAGAGCCATTGAAAGCACGGAAGGCATTTATGATGAGAAACATCCAGCTTTGGCTTTCTTATTAAGAAACTTAGGAGACACTTATTCTGCACAAGGGGAATTCAAAGCTGCTCTAAGCTGTTTTGAAAGAGTCCTGGATATCGAAAAGAAAAAATATGGAGAAGATAAACGCCCTGGACAGGCTACCACCCTCAATCGAATTGGAAAGTGTCTTCATACATTTGGAAAATACGAAGAATCTAAATTTTATTTTGAAAGGGCACTCGCTATAAGTCAAAACGTGCATAGTGATGACGTAAGTCATCCGTCTTTAGTCGAAACCATGAATAACCTTGCATACAGTCTTATCGCTCTGAAACAATACAAAGAAGCCAACATTCTTTTGGAAGGAATATTAGAAAGACAAGAATGTTCATTTGAAGAGAGGGACCCAAATGATGCTGTTACACTTTATACCCACTTGAGCACAACGCTATACCAGATGCAACAGCACCAAGAGTCTAAGAAGTACTTGGATAAAGCATTAGCAATACAAGAAAGATGTAACAACTTACCTCCAGAAACGCTTGCAATTACGTTCAATAACTTGGGAAAGCAGGAATGTAAGTTTGGACGATACGCCAAAGCTGATGAGTACTATCAGAGGGCAGTGGTTATAAAGGAAAAGATTTGTCCTTCTCATTCGGAGTTGGGAACAATGTTATCAAACAGGGGAGAAGCTCTCTCTTTGCTTGGGAAGTATGAAGAAGCCAACGCCTGTCTAAAGAGAGCTCTGAGTATAATAGAAAGTGTTTATGACAAACAACATCCTGAACAGGCGGACACTCTCCTGACACTAGGAAACAATAGCATCCGTATGCAAAATTACGAAGAAGCTGAAGCGTATTTTAAGAAGGCAGTTTCTAACAATGAGAGTTACTATGGTAAGCAGCATTCAGAAGTAGCTGATTCTCTTTGTGAAGTGGGGGAAACTGTTTTAAACTTGAAACAGTATGAGGAATGTAGGACGTATTTCGAGAGAGCACTGACCATCTACGAGAGTTACTATGGTAAACAGCATCCAAAAGTAGCCAATACTCTTCTAAAGTTGGGGAAAACTCTTTTTCACCTGAAACAGTATGAAAAGGGTGCGACGCATTATGAGAGGGCACTGTCCATTAAAGATAGTGACAATGCTAAGGAACAGACAAAGAATGCAACTATTCTACATAGCTTAGGAGACAGTCACGTAGAGCGTAAACAGTACGAACAAGCAGTAGTGTTCTTAGAGAAGTCTTACGCTATTGCAAGTAGTTTTCCTGAAGGAGAATATCCGCTACTAGCAAATACTGTCTACTGCCTAGGAATCAGTAACCTTGAACTGAAGCGGTACAAAGAGGCCAAAATATATCTTGAAAAGACACTGGTAATGATAAAAAATGGTCTTGGTGGAGAGACTAGTCGACTGGTTGCTGATATACAAGATAAACTTGCTATCGTAACCTTCCGTAAAGAGAAGAAAAAAGAACAGAAACAGAAAAGAGAGCAAAGACAACAAGAGAAAGAACAGCGAAGAGACCAGCACAAGAAAAAGTACGTCAACAAAAGAAAATAACAGCAGTACTCAAACTTTGATGTGTGAACATTATGTATTGACAGAGCTCGATAACTTTCACATCATCATGTCGAGTCTTCTCGGGAGTCATGGCGACAGCTTGCCACGATGATCTGTCTCATACACGCCAAGATCTCAATTGCTGACTGCAACACAGTGTCACGCCTAAGCTGGTGCATAAATTTAGCTTTTGATATCCACGAGAAGATTTTTCCGATTTAGCGGCTTAGGCACTAATAGTGTTACACACTAATTAGCATCAGCGTGAGTAGCCTCAGCATTTACACTTGGAATTGCATATACTTACAGCAACAGCTGATTTACTTTTGCAAGAAGGGTGGGAAAGCTAGCTATTTTCAGTCTACAGTGAGAAAGTAATTTACAAAAAGTGAATTGAAATAGAGGGAAGCAATAAAAACGTGGTCATATGATTGACTCCTTGTTTACACGGTGCAGCGTAAAGTTTTCTCTGTTTATTCAATTCTATCAATGCTGCTAAAAACGGCTGTTTCTTAAAGACTACGTTTTAAACGAATAAACTATAAACATTGATAAAAACGTTGAATAATAGGTTGCTGTAGATTTAATTTGCTTAGAAAAGAAAAAAAATAGACAGTCTACGACCGCATTTATCAGTCTACGGGCCGGGTTAAAGAGTTTAAAGTGGTAGTATAGAACAGCATATTCAATCAGTCAATCAATCAGTCAATCAATCAATCAATCAATCAATCAATCATTCCATCCAAGAGATTACATATTGAGAAAATTGAGTATAAAGAGGAATATAAAAGATACTAATAACAATACATTTGTAATACAATGGATATGAATTTTGTGTAAAATATCTTTCTCAAGAATAGTAGGCAGCTCAAAAGAGAAAACGAAGGTTTATATTTTTGGGCTGCCTATGTATAGCTAAAGTTCGCTTTCGGAAAATTCGCTTTAGTTCGACTATAAAACGAAGTTGTACGTAGATTAAAAGTTTCGAAAGACAGTGCTCGTGCTACTAATGTACAAAATGAAAGCCATTTTGGACAAAACATTTTCCATAATCATGGAAACAAATCCATTTTCAACAACTATTTCGAGCAGTCCGTCGAACCCGAGTTCGGATTTTCGCATACACCACATGGCTTCTTCTGTAAAGGAGATCGAATTACGCTTAGTTCAGTTCCGCTAAAAAGTCGCTAAACCTTAAAGCTTCATTTCAACGTTAAGACAGGCAAGTCTTTGCTCAAAGACTTCTTTCAGAATTGCTTGAATCTTTATCAAAATTTCCTCCTTCAAAAAGAAAGAATTCTCTTACAAGTGAGCTATGATCTTCTGCAAAAATAATGTGCCACTTTCCCCCTTTCCCCGAACAATGTTGGCCTATGACGTTTTCTAGCCTATGACGTGTTGGCTGGTGAAATGCATGCAAGCCGGACAACATTGCTACGGTGAGAGAGGGGGGATGGTCCTCCAGTTTACTGAAGGTTATAGTTACCAGGGTTTTATTCCCTATTCAGGGGCTAACAGTTTTAATGGGTGGTGTAAAAGCAACATAAAATAGATTTTTAAAGGGAAAAAAGCACCAGTTTGCATTTTTATTACGTTGCATTGAATCGGTCTGTCTAAAGATACTTCATTACGTCACGATTCCTGCCGGCTCTAAACGGCTGCGGAGCGCTGTTAAGAACGGTCAATATTCATACCTAAGACTAGTATTATAATGTATAATTAGATGGCTTGCCTATAAATAATCTCCTGTACAGACTCCAGCATGTTCTTCACTTGGCGAGTATAAGAACGCTTCATGATATTATGACGCGATCATTCACGCGAGAAAGACGCAATCAGAAATCAGTGCATTTCAGGCGAACAAAATCATTGATGTTGCTGCAGTTGTATTCAATAATACAAGAATAAAGATATACTCAGTATAATAAAACAAATATAACATCAGGAAAGCCTTTGAGGATAAAATGGAGGCAGCATGGTCGAGTGGTAATAGCGTCGGTCTCGCAATCCGGTGGTGCCGGGTTCGAGTCGCTGTGGCCACTAGCTGAGACTGTATTTGTCCTGGTTTCTCCTTGCCAGTTGGGATTTTTAACACAATTTCTGTTTCTTTGATCATTTCATTTCAGTTTATCAAATGTAGGAGGGCCATAACGGAAACTACTAGGTTACCAGTAACGTATGTCACCCTCGTTAAATAAAGTCTATTTATTTATTCAAAGGTCGGTAGGTAGTTTCTGTGGTATGTGGAAGAGACAAAAATAGAAAGGAATGCAGACCCCTTGCGGCGACGTCAATGAATTTCAATCTCATCGAATATTGGAAACCTATCGTTCTCCTCCAAATTAGGCTGCATTCACCGATGTGCTGCAAGGGGTCTATAGAACGCTTCACCGCGGCTTATTTGTTTATTAGAATGTGATTCCATTGATTCAGTCTTTCTTCGTACCCTTTTCACCAAAACGACAGATAAAGGTAAGTCAGTTACAAACATAACACCAAGTTTCTCATCGACATTAGACAATAAGAGGTTAGGCACAAGTTAGCATTTAAATTCATTCGGCTAAAGTATGCGATGGTTTCTTGACACATGATAAAAATGAAAAAAAAGTTCAGCCGAAAGACATTCGAAAAATCGTCGAGAACTGAAAATATAACCTTATATTTATCAATATTTTTACAAACACATGTAATTTCCCAATTTCAGGTAAAGTTTGTAGGTTCCCCCAGAGCGGTGATTGAATAAGGGCTTCGCTACAAGCGATTTTATGCACACCACTCGTCGATCGAAATTTTTTCCACTTTGCCGTTTGCGAATTTCTTTTCAGTTAAGACTTACAAAACTTTCGTCGTTTAACTCAACCAATAACTGTAAAGCAATAAAAGAATGTTTGAAGTACTTTGCTGCTCGATTCTTTATCCGATAAATTATACATATTTAAATCTTCCGGTATATAAAGGAGACTCTGCTCGCAGGGTAATCATCACCGTAGCGCTTTGGGTCATATTTTCACAGGCGGGTGATTTCCACAATCAAAACCTTGAATAACTTATTCCGAGTTTATGCATTATCTTAGAAATAATTTCGCTTTCTAGAATTAAAAAACTGACCTGATCCCAACGCAAGTACTTTCAAACGCGATCCTTTGACTTTTTATTTGGCCGAATATTTCGCAATTTTCCGCTTTTCCGCTGAAAAGATCCAAATTCTGACACAGGCGTCAAACTAAATCCATTCTCTCCATCGTAAATATACAAGAAGCAGAAATATGGAAAGGAACTTATAAAAACAATTTCACTTTACCGCCAAGTTTGCTTCGTTTTTTCAGACTACAAAAAAAGTGCTTAGGGCCGGTCATTGTCCACTCATGCTTTGCGCGCCGCGTTTACTGCTCAGCTAGTATATCCGTAAGAAAGTTAACAAAGGTTAAAATAGGCGACTTGCACTAAGAGGTTACGTGATCAAATCGGCCATTGTGGCTGGCATTCTACAGGATTTTAGCTATGCGAGAATGTAAAAAAAGATGGCGAATCGGGTAGTTTTTTGGCGATAAAAGGTAAGTTAGCGCACTAAATAACGATAAAAGTCCCCTTTTCTTGCAAGAAATATATTCTTAGTAGATATCTAAAGTAGATTTTTGCTTGCCAACATTGAAAAAAATTGCCCATACATTTGGAATATTTGTTCTTTTCGGTCTTTTTCCTCTCTTTCCAAAGCAAAAGGTTGTTCTTAAAAGTAAAGTTATATAGCACAAGTAAACTGCGTGACAAAACATCCTAAATGACCCGTAAATCTTCTGTTCTTTCGCTAACTAGTTGTAAGCGTGTTTTCGAGGCTACGAAACCTAAGAAACCATAAGAGGCGAATGTATAGGCCAACAGATAGTATGAGTTTATAAAATCAGCAAAAATACGGTTCTAAATGTTAACAAATTCCTATGAATTATACCAAAATGTTCAGGAAAGCCTGGGGTTTTCAAATCCAATTCTGTTTTTTTTTTTTTTTTTGACATGTTCTATTTTAAATCAAGGAGAGACGATTTTCTAGCTTGACCCCGGTTACGTCATGCATTTTCTCTTGTAAAATACGTACATTCAACTCAAAAAGTACGGTGCTTTTTTTCAATAGAATTCATTCTAAACCATATAATACAGTCCGTGAATAGTTGAATTAACTGAATCCACTTCTGTTTTTCGCCTAGATAGTCATTACTTTGAGAAAAGATCCAAAAACCGTGTTTTTGAGACAATCTGTATGGGTTCACATGAGGGGGCGTGAGCTTGAAATCGTAGCTGACCAAATGTTAACAGATTTTTTCTGATGATACGGCATGGGAAATGTTCAATTTCTATCTTGTGTCTTTGTCAGTAGTTTTATGGACGGTTTATCGTCATGGTTTAGCCATAAAACGCTACTTATAGGTCACGTGACCTGTGACGTCACGCTGCCAGGGGGGTTGGTTACCATCAGCGTTGGCATACAAAGACTTTGGTAGTGTAATAACGTCAAAAAAGGTTTATTTCAAAAACTGGCGATAATGTTATCTTAGCAAGTCACGTGATATGTAACGTCATACACCCAAAATCGTTGGGCCACCAGACGTGGGGCCACCAGACGTTGGTGGAACGCGCCAACCCCTTCTCGCCACAATGGCCGATTTGATCACGTGACCTCTTAGTGCAAGTCGCCTATTGTGCAAATTAGTGCGGCGTTTTGTAAGTCTATGGTCTATTGAGTTTAACTGAAATTAATAATTTGTGCCAATTTTTGCCAAGTTTTTCACGGATATATGTTATACACTCTATACAGTTGAAAGTGTAAACGGATCCAATGCGCAAATATTTTTAATTAAAGCAAGCTTTTGAATTTTAAAATTGAAATTTTATTATGTTGGACCTTCGATCGTATTTCATCTTCTTTTCATCTGAAAACTAGTTAAGTCAAACAGGCATAATTGTGAATTATTTTTGGATTTATCGAAATTAACGTATCCATCCTCTCCATCGCAAAAACACGTTCTAGCTTTATTATTATCACTATTGTTATCATAATTTGTATTTCTCTGAAGTGTTATTATAAAATTTTAATAAAGCCATTATACTATTACTATATTTTAGTTTTCCAAACTCATAATGATGTACTAAGGTACTTCTACGTCTTTTAGAATACAGATGGCGTCAATAAAGTACAATGATGAAGAACTAAACTACTTTCGGGTCTGTAAAGTCACCACACACATCATACCTGATGGACTACGAAAAGTGTTCAAACAAGAGTGGAACACTCGTTACCAGGCTACGCACGGCCAGTGGCAAGATACGTCTAAGAATGGCATGGATTTCTATGGGATGGAGTCTCCAAAGAATAAAAAAATTAAACCAAGAGAACTTTCTATCATGAAAAATGGAAATACAAATGAATGGGATTGCACTTGCCTGTTCTATGGCATTCTTTACTCGAATAGCATTAAACCAACTTTAAATGTTAAGAAAAGTGTTGACGAGTTGAGGAAGTTTCGCAACGAAGTCTTCGCTCACACAAAGGATGGAAAACTCAAGGAAGCCGATTTCAAGACGTCCATCGACAAAGTCATCACTTCATTTACAGACCTGAAACTCGATACAACTGAAATCGAAGAAATCAAGAACGAGACAAGTTTTCCAACAGAGGAACTGGAAGACATTAAGAAACAGTTGGAAAAGAAAAAGAAGCGTAATGAGGAACCACGACCCTTTTGTGTTTTGCCAGCCAAACCATCCCACGAAACTGTTAGTCGACTAAATGAAGTAGACCAAATCAATGAAGAAATGGAGCGTCTAAGGAACGCGAAGAACAACGAGGTAACTGTAGTGTATCTGTCAGGAAACCCAGGCTGTGGGAAAAGTGAAGTGGCCAGGCAAATTGGAGAACGATTCTTCGATGAAAAGAGCACAGAAATGAATTTTGTGATGACGGTGAATGCATCCACCATTGATACGCTTTTGCAGTCGTATGTGGAATTTGCAGATAGAGTTAAATGCGATAAAGATTTCGTTACGAAAATTAAGACATCTGAAGGTCGTTCGTCAGAAGAAAAACTTAGTGACCTCAAATGTCGCATCGTGCCAAAATTACGAAAGTATTCATCCTGGCTTATTGTTGTAGATAACGTTTCAGATCTCAAGTCAGTTTCTAAGTATTATCCTAAAGCAGGCGATAAGACATGTGGTGTGGGACAGATCCTTGTCACCACCCAAGACAGCTCTTCCATTCCTTCTGATCCAAACACTTACCATTTACCTTTAAAGAAAGGCATGAATCGTGATGATGCTGTTAAGGCACTGTCTGATATTTCTGGGATTCCTTGTCATAACGATATCCCCCTTCAAATAGCCAAGGCTCTAGATTTCCAGCCGTTGGCTTTGGCATGTGCTGCTGTTTACATGAAGCATATTAAAAGTACCGACTGGACTAAATACCTGCAAAAGCTCGAAGACGGCAAGCGAGAGGCAACAGAGAAGGAATACCAAAAGAGAAGCTTAACATATCCTCAGACAATGACAGCGGCGGTAAGAATGGCCGTAGATAAAGAAGTAAGTGAAGACAAAGTCATGAGACATGCTTTTGAGTTCCTATCTGTCATCGCACCTGAGCCGATACCCCTCCAGTATGTTGTCCAGTATGTGATGAACTGTTTGTCGGATGAAGACGAAGATCTTGTGGCATCGACTATTCGTTCCTCCTCACTTGTACTGTCCTCTAAAGATGACTTGGAAGAGGTTCGTGTACACCAAGTTGTGCACCATAGTCTGCAAGTAGTAATGCTAAATAAGGATAAGAAATTGAACGTCGATATTATATGGAATGTAATTTTAGCATTTTCCTGGATTAACGAATTAGATCTCGATTACATACCTGATGTTGTTTCCACCAGGAGGCTGGTGGAACATTTGACAGCACTATCTTTAGTAATCCAGAGCAACATGGAATTCCTACGCAATGACGTGCTAAATTACTCCAACCAAAAGCATGTTGACGAGTCATATTGTTTAAGGAATATCCGAATGATCTGTAATATTCATGGAAGATATGAGGCTGCAGGCATTTGTTTTAGAATTTCACTTATAATCGTTGAGCATTTCTGTGATGAGAAGGATCCCCGTCTTACTATTCTGCTAAATGACATAGGGGATAACCTTTTTTACCTTGGAAACTACAAAGAAGCAGAAAAATATCTTAGGAAGGCGTTGTATAAAGAAGAGAATTCTTCTGGAGATTGTCACTTTACAATAATTGCTACTCTAAATAACATAGGCAAAACGCTTCTTGAATTGAGACGGCAAGACGAAGCTATGAAGTATGTAGAAAGGGCGTTGTCTATTCAAAAACGAATGTATGGAGAGGAACATCCACTATGGGCTAGAACGTTAAGTATTCAAGGATCTATTTTTCACCGTATGGGTAACCTCGAACAAGCAAAACTTTGTTATGAAAAGGCATTAGCTATTGAAGAATCTCAGCATGCAAGGGAAAGGCATACGGAATTGAATATTACCCAAGGTAACATGGGCCGCCTGCTGCGAGAACTTGGTCAACTAGAAGAGTCCAGACGATATTTGGAGAGAGCCATTAAAAGCACGGAAGGCATTTATGATGGGAAACATCCAGCTTTGGCTTTCTTATTAAGAAACTTAGGAGACACTTATTCTGCACAAGGGGAATTCAAAGCTGCTCTAAGCTGTTTTGAAAGAGTCCTGGATATCGAAAAGAGAAAATATGGAGAAGATAAACACCCTAAACAGGCTACTACCCTCGATTCAATTGGAACTTGTTTTCTTACATTTGGAAAATACGAAGAATCTAAAACGCATTTTAAAAGGGCACTCGCTATACGTAAAAAAATGCATAGTGATGAAGTAATTCATCCATCTTTAGTCAAAGCCATGAATAACCTTGCATGCAGTCTTATCGCTCTTGAACAATACAAAGAAGCCAACATTCTTTTGGAAGGAGTATTAGAAAGACAAGAATGTTCATTTGAAGAGAGGGACCCAAATGATGCTGTTAAACTTTATAACAACTTGAGCACAATGTTATACCAGATGCAACAGCACCAAGAGTCTAAGAAGTACTTGGATAAAGCATTAGCAGTACAAGAAAGATGTAACAACTTACCTCCAGAAACGCTTGCAATTACGTTCAATAACCTGGGAATGCAGGAATGTAAGTTTGGACGATACGCCAAAGCTGATGAGTACTATCAGAGGGCAGTGGCTATAAAGGAAAAGATTTGTCCTTCTCATCCGGAGTTGGGAACAATGTTATCAAACAGGGGAGAAGCTCTCTCTTTGCTTGGGAAGTATGAAGAAGCCAACGCCTGTCTAAAGAGAGCTCTGAGTATAATAGAAAGTGTTTGTGACAAACAACATCCTGAACAGGTGGACACTCTCCTGACACTAGGAAACAATAGCATCCGTATGCAAAATTACGAAGAAGCTGAAGCGTATTTTAAGAAGGCAGTTTCTATCAATGAGAGTTACTATGGTAAGCAGCATCCAGAAGTAGCTGATTCTCTTTGTGAAGTGGGGGAAACTGTTTTAAACTTGAAACAGTATGAGGAATGTAGGACGTATTTCGAGAGAGCACTGACCATCTACGAGAGTTACTATGGTAAACAGCATCCAAAAGTAGCCAATACTCTTCTAAAGTTGGGGAAAACTCTTTTTCACCTGAAACAGTATGAAAAGGGTGCGACGCATTATGAGAGGGCACTGTCCATTAAAGATAGTGACAATGCTAAGGAACAGACAAAGAATGCAACTATTCTACATAGCTTAGGAGCCAGTCACGTAGAGCGTAAACAGTACGAACAAGCAGTAGTGTTCTTAGAGAAGTCTTACGCTATTTCAAGTAGTTTTCCTGAAGGAGAATATTCGCTACTAGCAAATACTGTCTACTGCCTAGGAATCAGTAATCTTGAACTGAAGCGGTACAAAGAGGCCAAAGTATATCTTGAAAAGACGCTGGTAATGATAAAAAATGGTCTTGGTGGAGAGACTAGTCGACTGGTTGCTGATATACAAGATAAACTTGCTATCGCCTTCCGTGAAGAGAAGAAAAAAGAACAGAAACAGAAAAGAGAGCAAAGACAACAAGAGAAAGAACAGCGAAGAGACCAGCACAAGAAAAAGTACGTCAACAAAAGAAAATAACAGCAGTACTCAAACTTTGATGTGTGAACATTATGTATTGACAGAGCTCGATAACTTTCACATCATCATGTCGAGTCTTCTCGGGAGTCATGGCGACAGCTTGCCACGATGATCTGTCTCATACACGCCAAGATCTCAATTGCTGACTGCAACACAGTGTCACGCCTAAGCTGGTGCATAAATTTAGCTTTTGATATCCACGAGAAGATTTTTCCGATTTAGCGGCTTAGGCACTAATAGTATTACACACTAATTAGCATCAGCGTGAGTAGCCTCAGCATTTACACTTGGAATTGCATATACTTGCAGCTGATTTACTTTTGCAAAAATGGAGGAAAGCTAGCTATTTTCAGTCTTCAGTGAGAAAGTAATTTGCAAAAAGTGAATTGAAATAGAGGGAAGCAATGAAAACGTGGTCATATGACTCCTTGTTTACACGGTGCAGCGTAAAGTTTTCTCTGTTTATTCAATTCTATCAATGCTGCTAAAAACGGCTGTTTTACGTTTTAAACGAATAAACTATAAACATTGATAAAAACGTTGATTAATAGGTTGCTGTAGATTTAATTTGCTTAGAAAAGAAAAAAAATAGACAGTCTACGACCGCATTTATCAGTCTACGGGCCGGGTTAAAGAGTTTAAAGTGGTAGTATAGAACAGCATATTCAATCAGTCAATCAATCAATCAATCAATCAATCAATCAATCATTTAATCATTATTCTATCCAAGAGATTACATATTGAGAAAATTGAGTATAAAGAGGAATATAAAAGATAATAACAATACATTTATAATACAATGGATATGAATTTTGTGTAAAATATCTTTCTCAAGAATAGTAGGCAGCTCAAAAGAGAAAACGAAGGTTTATATTTTTGGGCTGCCTATGTATAGCTAAAGTAAAATTAATGTAAATTATGGTAATTACAATGAACAACAGAAGCACAAAGGAAAATATTCTTAGACATATTTTGATATAGATTAACAATAATCATATAAATTAAATTGCAAGAATGTAGCGATTGAGTAGCTATTTATAGAGAGCATATATTAAAAATGGTAATTATGATAATTATCAAAATGATAACTATGATTATAAAATTATCATTATTAAGTAACTAGTAGAGCTAATCTTATCTTTTGGAGTAAAATTTAAATGATGTATAAAGTGAAGGAAGTGGGAGTCGAATAAATGACTGTAAAAAGTGGGGACAAATCTCGAGGAAATTCGCTTTAGTTCGACTATAAAACGAAGTTGTACGTAGATTAAAAGTTTCGAAAGACAGTGCTCGTGCTACTAATGTACAAAATGAAAGCCGTTTTGGACAAAACATTTTCCATAACCAAAAGAAAGCAGAACCAAAAAATAAAATTTAATTTAAAATAAAAAAGGTAACCAAAAAAAGGAGACGGATGAGCGGACCTTAAGCTTTTGTGGGGGGGGGGGGGGGGGGGGTGTACGTGCAACTTGTGTTCCCCCCATAGTTACGGCCCTGGAAGAGACCAGCACAAGAAAAAGTACGTGAACAAAAGAAAATAACGAGCTTAGCTATTTTTACAGTTAGGATCGCAGTTAGGATCGCTTGCCAGGATCATCAAAAATTTTATCTGGCAGAAGTATAAATGGATTCAGCACTTACTTTTGATTTTGCCGACTATATTTTGCTGAATTCGAACTGAGATTTCCAAGTAATTTTACTGTAACACAGGGAAACCATACAGCCAATAACGTGAACACAGGATGACCAACACTGCGCCCGTCAGCCTCGTGGACTGCATCTCCCGTCGCCGCAGCATGGCTTCTTCAGGTAATAGCAATCTTGGTTGTTAGGTCCTCGTTCGTTTTGTCCCAGTTTGTTTATTAATTTATTTTTACATTTGATGAATCAGTAATACTGATTCATCAAATGTAGTCTGCACGGTCTTTGAATCCCGCCATTATTTTAAGGTAAAAAAAACATCTACAGTAATGACTTGGTTATTTGCTCTGCGTTTTCACAATAAATCAAAATCTCTCGACTTTAAATTCATTTGCCCGGTAAATTCCTTAGCGGTTTGCTTTCTGGGGAGTTTGTCAATCTCTACATTGCAATTGTTTAATAATCTGATCGCAAATCCCGTAGATAATGTAGTGTAAAGTTTGAGGTCCTTTTGAGTGTAATTTGAAAATCAAATTTAAAATGTTCAAATATTTTATGAAATAAGCTATCCAAATTGCGATTCCGATCGGGATCCAAACTTGGATCCTAACTGCGGTCCTGATTGCGATCCTAACTGCGATCCTGACTGCGATCCTGACTGCGATCCTAACTGCGATCCTAACTGCGATCCTAACTGCGATCCTAACTGCGATCCTGACTGCGATCCTAACTGCGATCCTAACTGCGATCCTAACTGTTTGTTTAGTTTATCTCGAAAATAACAGCAGTACGTAAACTTTGATGGGTGAACATTACCAAGTACATATCACCCTTTTTGGGAAAAAAACAAAAAAACAAAAACAATAATTAAACAAAATGTAGAGAAACAAGGTAAACCGCAGGAAACCCGGCTCCAGTCCGGAGCTAGCGTGAGTAGACTGTCGATAACAATGTTATTTTTGATATGGGTTGCCTGTGCCTTTATTGGGTGAAGAGTAGTATAGCAGGATCAAATAAGTCACAATCATCCTGTAACCAGATAGCGTATTAAGATTAACGTAACGCACTCAGTTTATTAGGGTGGACCATTCAGATAACTGGGAGAAATTTGTCTTCACGATAATTAATTATTCGTAACAACCACTGCCTAGTGCACGCAATGTTTTTGTGTATTTTTCCTTGATTTTTTTTTTTTTCCCCCTAAAAAAAAAAACGGCGCGATCTTTTCTTTTATATAGATAACGTGCTTTTGTAATTTTTTGGAGGATTTGCGCAACCTTTCCCCCCTCCTCCTAAATTATCTAATGGTCCGTCCCTTAGAAGCAGTCCAAAATTTGACTGCTACTAAAAAGTGCGTTATTCAGAGATATTAATTTCCTGTCTGGTTACAAAATGATTGTAGGATCAGTGCTAATACATGGTCTTGTTGACGTACAAGATCGATGACGACAGAAGAAAGAAATATTATTATACACTGTATTATAGTTTCCTTAACAGTTACTCTACAATATTGAATAAATTATGATAACTAACATCAAAACGAGACACGGGTGAGTCATGTTTACAAACAGGCTAACCTGAACAGAAAAGTTGAAAAGGAAAACAGAAAGCACTTTATAACATCCTCCAAGACGATAGAAGGCACTGTGATGTCTTAAAAATCACAGAATGAGAAACAGCTAACTATTCGTCTCGTATTCAGTATGGCAGAGGAACATCAAAGGAGATGTTTTACACCATCACATGACATCAGCTCAAGGTCCCTTGGGGATGGATGCTGGATGGCAATCAAACTTTGTATCTTGAACTCGAAAGTATCTTATAAGGGGAAAAATCTATTGCAAAAGGCCTATTACCAAAACGTACAAGGGGTTTTATTGTTCTTCCATCTAACCAACGGTTTTCCTCCCTCCTCAAAAATCAACTACTAAATTCTAATTAGATCTATGGGCTTTCACTTAGTTTGGAGCCTAGCTCCGTTGTGATTGTCCCACGCTGTAATACAGCAGTGATTTAGAAATTACACCAGCCATAAGTCTAAATTAAGTACCGAGCACTTTCAAATAGTTTTATTAATAAGTTACATTTTGATTATAATTTAGTCAAGTCCATATGAGGTCCATGTATATTTTAATAGGATTTATAGAAAATTTCATTTGCGAGTTGTTATGCTTAGTTTCTATATTTTCATGTTTTTTTTAATGTCTTTCTTGTTTTTTAAAAAACTTAAAACTTGGAAAATGTACACTCTTTTTCTATGATTTTAATACCTATAATTGAGATTCAAAACAAGAAAAACAAGAAACATATTTTCAACTTTCTATTTTCAATTAATCATGTATTTCTCTTCGGAAAATATTTTCAATATTTTATTCGTGTTATACGAAAGCAGTAGCCAGCCCATTATGATTATTTTAGTGGAGAGTCGGGATGGCGTGGTGGTAGAACTACTACAGCCTTATTAAAGTTTGGCAACACGTGCACACGTCAGACGCAGCATTGCATGCAACAAACTGGAATCGGGGTGACACACGTTGCAAAAAAATCACGCAACAACGCTTGTGTCAGCCTGCTATGCTAAGGAATTTGGTTCAGCGGTTATAGATTTGGTGCAAGCTGATTGGCTGGAAATGTACGTGTCAAAATGTTGCACGCAATGTTCCAGCCATGTTCACACGATGAAATTTGTTGCGCGCAATGTTGCAAAAATAGAGCGCGATCTCAGATTTGTTGCATGCAACGTTGCAACACGCGCGGATTTGCGGTCCGTGGTATCACTATACTGTACGTTTCATACCTAAACTACCACAATCCCTTTCAAAGCTCTTTCTTTGTCCAAATGCTAAAACTAGTACTCCTTTGAGAATACCAAGACAATAGTGAACGTAAGCAAAACGAAAAAAGGTACCGAAAAGGATTGTGGTATGAGTGTAGGTATAAAACGCCATCATGCTATGCGTACGGAAAAAAAGAAAATAAAGACGAGATAGCTCAAATTAACAAAGGGAGAATAGGAAAACTATAGTGTGTTAGTTGACATATAGAGGAGACATAGGGGAGGGGGGGGGGGTAGTTAAGAATGTGTTGGGATTGCTTGAGGATCAGAGATTTGTCAAACCTTTCCCTGTAGTTCTGAATACTGAGAATGTACATGTTTAAAAGTATAGACTCTCGGAAGAAAAAAAAAAACGATAAAACTATGTGACTCTGAAGTCATAGTTTAGTAGAGAAATTATTGTTGTTATCATGATATAAAATCTTTGTTTAATGCTATATATATATATATATATATATAAACGTTAAATTTACATTGTAATACTTAAATAGAAGCTGGTACCTGACCTCGCTGTGGATTTTCCGACTATGTTTATAGAAATCCATCATCTGACGCGGGTCATATCAAGCTTTACTTACGTTAGTGTCGAAGTTGAAGTAAAGAAATCTCACTCCATATATGGTATGATCAATTCCGTATTTGAATTGTGCGGAAAAGCGGCAAACAAAAAGCTGGCCGTCGTTATATAACGAATTCGATGTGAACATTTTTGGAGAAGAAAAGAAAAGAAATAAAAAACAAGTCAAAAAAGAAAACCTTTGGAAAATCGAGGAAGGATACGGAGACGATGTTAACGCGTGGGTCTGCCTCGCAGACAACAGACACAGGGAAATACGACACTCATTGTTTGATATGCTAGAGTCTTCCTGTCGTACGTACTTCCTATATCCCTAAGCTGAGCTTCAATGGGCAGAGCATCGTGTAATAACTATGTGTTATTCATTTCGTCACTAGTTTCATAATTGCCCAAAAAGAAAAAATAATTGAATAGATGAACGTTTATATTAGTTAAGAATGGATTTCGGTTTTCCGTTTGAATGTTTAACAAACTTTCGGGTTAATGCTAAAGGCCAAGCCGAAAATTGATAGATAAACCAACAAATTGACCTGGCAAAGATTACTAAAAGAGAGAATATCCGGAAACGCGATTATGCTTGGTGAAACTATCCGAGCATATATGCTCAGACATATTACTTTACTGAGACATTAGGAGCCATCGATCGCAGTACTTGCTTGCGACTGTGCTAAGGGTTGGACTTACAAAACTGAAGGTAATATCTTATATTTTTCATTTTAAGCTTCAATGTTTTCAATGTTCAATGTTTTCAATGTTTTCAATGTTCAATGTTTTCAATGTTCAATGTTTTCAATGTTCAATGTTTTCAATGTTCAATGTTTTCAATGTTTTCAATGTTTGCATGCGCTAACTACCAGTTTCTGCAGTTCGTTTTAGTCCATGTTTTTTCTTTTCTTTCTTTCTTTTCTTTCTTTCTTTTCTTTCTTTCTTTTCTTTCTTTCTTTTCTTTCTTTCTTTCTTTTTATTTTCTTTGTTTCTGTAATAGAACAATATCAAAAGCTAGTACATTAGAGAATAATCGACGTGGAGACTCAAAATTGACCGGGAAAAACAAACCTAAAGTGTTTCGCCTGTTTAAAACAGACTACAATTTTGAATTTTGAATTTTGAATACCTATGTAGTCATGTCACCAACGTTAGAAATACAGTGGCGGTTACGAAACTTATTAGAATTACCAATCACAGATTTGAAGTAGAAATGGGGCTGTATAGAAGGACTTTCCAAGTGTCCAACTCAGGCATACCTAATGAATGACTTTTCCTAATTTGATAACTTCCCTAGGATCACACAATTCTATGGTCGTCCATTTGCGGAGAAAAAAAATTTTTTTTTTCTAATTATATTTTATATATATAAATTTCAAACTAGATTCAGAAATTATGCTGATGTCTAGCATTCAATACACAATTATTTGGCTGGTCTTTCTGCTGGTGCATCTGGACCTTGAAAGGATTCATTGTGCTTCACTTGCCACAAAAACGTGTCCACCAAGTCTTTCTTTAAAATGTTCACCAGAAGTAAGTCATTCTTGCAGTGATGATCAGGATTGTGAAGCACGTTATCCCGGTAAAGGTTTGACGTGCTGCGATGATTGTGGAAGGAGATGCGTGACCCTTGGCACTTCTGTAGTTAAAATAAAACCAACGTCAACAGAAAAGATAAATGGCACAAACCTCGTTGCAAAATGCCCCACCAATCCTCCCTCGATCGAGTTTCCTCCAGGACCAGACCAAGAATGCCAAAACGATGCCAGTTGTGATGCCAAATACCCTGGACGAAGCTTGAAATGCTGTAGTGACGGATGCGATTTTAGGTGCGTTCCTCCTATCATGGGATCAAATACCCAGACATATGATGTACAGGGTACATGTCCTAACTCATCTGAAATTGCTGAATGTCAACGACCAGCAGACGATGAATGCCATGACGACACAAGATGCCGTGAACTTTACCCTGGACTAGAACTAAAATGCTGCAAGGATGGATGTGATTTCAGATGCGTTCCTCCTCTTCCTGTAATAGATACGAAAACAACTAAATCTGGGAGTAAAGCCAAACAACAGACAACACTTTCTGCAACAGCAAAACCAGTTACAAAACCTACGAATATTGAAAAACAACATACAACATCTTCACCAACAACAAAACCAGTCACCACCAACCCTGAGACTACCGTCACACAACAGACGACATCTTCATCAAAAACTAGAATATACCAATGCCCAAATTTTCCTACGCCTGCTGAATGTCCACCAGAACCAGACAATGAATGTAATGATGACCGAAAATGCAGCGAGTTGCACCCTGGATTAGGACTGATGTGCTGTATAGATGGATGTGATCTCAGATGTGTTCCTCCCCTTCTTGTTATAGATACAAAAACAGACAAACCTGAGAGTAACGTAACAGCATCACCAAAATCTAAAATATTGCAATGCCCAATCTTCCCTCTTCCTGATGAATGTCCACTAGAGTCAGATGATGAATGTAATGACGACCAGAAATGCAGTGAGTTGCACCCTGGATTAGGATTCAAATGCTGTAAGGATGGATGTGATTACAGATGCGTTCCTCCTCTTCCTGTAATAGATACGAAAACAGATAAATCAGGGAGTAAAGCCAAACAACAGACAACACTTTCTGCAACAACAAAACCAGTCACCAAACCTACGAGTATTGAAAAACAACTTACAGCATCTTCATCTTCACCAACAACAAAATCAGTCGCAACTAACCCTGAGACTACCGTCACACAACAGATGACACCTTCATCAAAAACTAGAATATACGAATGCCCAATTTTTCCTACGCCTGAAGAATGTCCACTAGAGCCAGATGATGAATGTAATGAAGACCAGAAGTGCAGTGAGTTGCACCCTGGATTAGGACTGATGTGCTGTAAGGATGGATGTGATTACAGATGTGTCCCTTCACTTCCTGTAATAGATACCAAAACAGATAAACCTGAGAGTAACGTAACAGCATCACCAAAATTTAAAATATACGAATGCCCAAAATTTCCTACGCCTGCTGAATGTCCACCAGAGCCAGATGATGAATGTAATGAAGACCAGAAATGCAGCGAGTTGCACCCTGGAATAACACTGAAGTGCTGTAAAGATGGATGTGATTACAGATGTATACCGCCTATTGTGTATGAAGTAGATAAGTGAATGACAAAGAACAACAACACAAGTTGAGGATAGTCAGTCAATATCTTCTTTTAGAGCGATGGAAACATAATCATCAAAAACGCATGGTACTAATTTAACTTTAAGATTTAGAACTAAAAAACAGACCATTCCCGAAGTCGCCAGACAGTAGCTCTAAGTTGAGGTTGTTATCAATGATGGGCCCCATTGTTTGAGTTCACTACGGTAATTTTGAATACATTATCAAGTACCAATATTCTAATATTGATTCCATTAATCTGCGGATGGTTGATAATTACTGTAAGGGTCCCCATAAAGCCAACTTAGGCCGTACTGTGGGGGTCCCCCAAAAGCCAATGTAGGGCGTACTGTGGGGTAAAGCTTAAGAACTCGGCTCTCACGTACATTTTTACCTATATAGGGTGTAGTATACAAATATAATATTCATTTTTAATTCTTTTACTTTTTACCTAAGGTATACGTAAGGTAATTTAAAGTTTCCAACGAAGTAAATTCATTTTATTTACAGAAGTTATCTAAAACTGAAATTAAGGGAAGTCAATTTAGTGCTCGATGATGTAAACAAACTTTGCCGGCATTTCACTCCATGTCAGTTATCACGAAAGAAAAAAACTCAAACTTATTTTCAACACCAAAAATATCGTATCAGGGGCGTATCCAGGCAATTTTCAAGGCAGTGACTATTACATTGGTTTTACCAGGAATTTTAGGAAAGGGGGGGGGGGGGGGGGGGGGGGGACTGTTACTAACGATATACTGAGAAATTTCTTCCCCTGGATCCGTCCCTGCATACTCTTTTCTACTTTACCCTGAATATTTCCAAAGTAAATTTTGTTTTCAGAATTTTGTCTATCTGAAACTGCATTTAAGCTAAGATAATCATTTTGGTGGTTTATACATTGATTTATACATTAATTTTACTGCCTATTTATCGAGTACAACCTCGACTTGGAGCTCTTGTTTCGTGGTCACTACGGTCGGGAAGATCATCAATAAGGTAATGAATGATCTCACTAGCATTTTCCAAGGATAACTTGACAATTATACATCGTGGGATTGAAATGCGGACAAGCCAGGCCCAGCACCCATGCTAATATGCTCCTACAATGGTTTGTCAGTCTTCTTGCTTCCAATTTATGGTTTCTCGACTGTTGGTATTCTTCGTTTCCACGTAATCGAAACATTTGATCGTTTGCACGTTTGACCGAATTACGATCCCACAAGGCTTTATTATATCTATTTTTAGTGACCGTGAAAATGCTATTGCAAAAATAATGTCTTTGCATGCATCAATGTGTAGTCAGATTGCTATCTTATTTTATTTTTTATACTTACTTTCTTTGAAGCAAATGTTTAGATCTATTGATCAACATAATAGTCAGTAGACTTAGTATAAGGTGTAATGTAA
Organism: Actinia tenebrosa; assembly: GCF_029948245.1. Taxonomy (NCBI): domain Eukaryota; kingdom Metazoa; phylum Cnidaria; class Anthozoa; order Actiniaria; family Actiniidae; genus Actinia; species Actinia tenebrosa. The sequence goes on from NW_028292582.1 coordinate 18,253,955, forward strand.
GGTGACGAATCTTGAATTATGGAGGCAAACGTAGAAAATTTATAATGCATAGAGAAACGGGGTTACGTATAATTTGAAGTCTTGGTGTTTCGCATATTGTTCTATCTACGCAACAGCAAATCCAGTTGCTTTATAGACGTACCTCAATTGAAAAGAGTAAAGTTATATGAAGACACCCTGACAGCTGTGCAGTCTATAAATTTTCCAATAGTTGCCCCCTCGGCATCCCATAATGTCTTGATTACAAAACAATAGAATTCAAGATGGTCGCCGTATCGGTAAAAAGGTCTATCTTTCTTTTACTTCGTATGATATCCTATTGTATCCTGATTCATATTAAATATTTGATTGATCGAATATTTTCTTAACTAATCTTGCGCAGTACTGCTTAACAAATCAGCAACAGGCACAATTACAAATAAACACTGACTGATCACACTCAACAATGATTACAATCATAATTAAGCATCTCAATATATTTTATTAAAAGCCCTAGGAAGGTTTTCTAGCAGCCATGTTGTACGAATAGGATCAAATAAAAAAAAAGGAAAGGAAAAGGAAAGAAAAGGAAAGAAAAAGAAAAGGAAAGAAAAGAAAAAAAAAGAAAAAAAAAGAAAAAAAAAGAAAAGAAAAGAAAAGAAAAGAAAAGAAACGGAAAGAAAAGAAAAGGAAAAGAAACTAAGGAAAGGAAAGGAAGGAAAGAAAAGGAAAGAAAAGGAAAGAAAAGAAAAGAAAAAAGAAAAGAAAAACGAAAACGAAATGAAACAAAACAAAAACAAAATGAATACTGCAACAAAAGTATAGGAAGAAGGTAGGAGTAAATGAGAAAAGAGGGGAGGGAAAAGGAAGAGGATTCCATGGGCGGGGAAGATAAGAGTAGAGGAAGGGAAGAAGAAGGAGGAATGGGGTTGGGGGAGGATGAAAGAGAGGACAGATAAGGGGAAGGAAAAGGCCAGAGAAGGGAAATAATAGGAGTGAAGGTGGAGGAGGAGGGAGTGGATGGAGAAGGGGAAGGGAGAAGGAGAAGAAGAGGAAAGTGAGAGCGGTGCTGCCCACTAAGAGAAAAGACCCTCTGTTTAGTTGTCTGCTGGGAACTGACATTTTCGGAGCAGGGTGATGAGTCAACCTAACGAAAACACAAGAGTGCCAGACGAAGACAAAGAGCTTTAGCACCCGGTTTATCGTTTACGCGCTAACCGCTAGGGGATCACTTAGACTTGCCCCAAGTCGACCTCTCTTATTTTCCCGGCGTTTTTTAATTCGAGCCGCGTTTTTTTAATTCGAGCGACGAAGTCGCGAGAGGTCGACTTGTCGAACTTGCAGGATATTCATTTGCGTTTCCCGCCATTTCCGAATTTGATACAGGAGTATCGGGTTTCGGGGGCGGAGCTAAAGGATTGTGGTTTTCATTTATTTGTTTCTTCATGTTATATCCGGAGCAGCAAAACATGGTTTATCAATAATAATGGTTGATGCTATAACTCCAACGTGCGCCCAGTAAAAAAAAAAAAAAAAAAAAAAAAAAAGCGGGCGGCGGACTTTGCGAAAGTCTAGGGATCACGTAACTAGACCCTGGAGTCACGTTTGACGTGGGTTCATGACGTTTTCAACGGCAGAAGGTAGGTTTTCACGTTTCTTATTTGCCTCAGCATTTCATTGCCTGAATATTGTGTTAATTATGCATTTTACTAGTACACAGAATAAATCGTGTTCTTTCATTGTCTTTTTTTAAATAAATTAGTTTAATAATAATATAATAATAATAAACTCTTTATTTACTGAGGGTAGCACTAAATAGCAATATGCTAACAAACCTGTGGCCCTTTCATACTTTTATACTGACAGAAATAGTACCACTAAAAGCGAGCATAACTAAGCATCCAAGAAATTCAATATCGCCGCTTTTCCAACAACAACTTCGTTAATATATGTGTACTCCAAAGTTTGACGAAAAACGCTTGACCTCAAACTGTAAGTAGATCAAGGTTCGCGGTACCTAGCAAGAACTTAGAGCAAAAGGTCTCTAATGGCAAAATAATTAAACCGTGGATAATTTGTCTTATTAAAAGAACGCCGTTCTTTGAAATATATGGAGAAGCAGGTCCACTTCAGAAAGGAGCTTAACTTACTCGCTTAAGCCTATTGCTTGTTCGTTTAGATTCAAAACACGGCAATTGAATCCATCAATTCTGCTGAGTAAACTATACGTTCATACTTACAAATGTTGACTCTTTTATCTTAATCTGCTTTGAAAAAGTTAACAAACAAAAATTTTCAAATTAGTGCAACGTTTTGTAGGTCTATGGTCTACTGAGGTGTACTGAGCTTACTAATTTGGGCAAGTTCATTAATTTACGTTTTTCACGGCTATATGGTGTGCACTATACTAAACTAACCTATTAACAACAAACGTTTAATTCTGTTTCTTGAGGTGAATTTTCATCCTCCAGCTGTAAGTATGTTCGATTCGAAGGGGGTAGTGTAGGGACAGATTTGCTGTTGTAGAACACAAGTCCAGTAATCACCAGGGAGAATGCAGCAAAATAAAGTGGTGAAAACTGAAAAGGAAAACAGAAAAGTACAAATCGTAGTTATCCAATAAGAATACCAAAAAAATATGTACCAGATTACACGGAGCAATTTTCTCTTGCAACTAGTCTCGCAACAGTTTTCAAATTGCGCTGTAAGTTAGACGCTGCAATCCTCAAGTTAAGAGTTCTCTGTTGCTCAGGGTTAGCCTCGATTTTGTGCAGAATATTCACGTGTTTCAGTCAAGATCCGTGGAATTTCAAAGTGTTTGTATTGTTGAAGTTGTGCATTCTTTACTTTACCGTTGGTATTTGTGAATATTTAGACACAGATTCGAGGCTAAGACTGAGTAAATGAGTCTGTAATCAAGGAAGACAGCGGTAATTTGGAACTCGAAAATGGTCTATACTCCATGCAACTTGTGTCGCAACGCCAAATGCTCCGTGTAATCGCGCCTTCAATATAAGCCCTACTAAAGATAAGGACGATAAATTTGAAACATTCATTCTAAGCACTCCTAAACATAATTGAGCCCATAGTCTCCACGATCAGCGGTTGTACTAAAGATGGATAGACGTGTAAATCTTATCCATCCTAAATTCATTGGATAACAGTATTGACTTATCCACTGGATAAGGATGTATCCGTTGGATAGCGCTATCTACCCTTCGTACAACCGGGCCCTACTGGTTTTTTACCATACTGAGTCCACGGGATCCATGGGAATATACCTATACACTATAATATATCAAACAAAAGCTAAGATGTATACTGTTTCCAAGTATTACAATTTTGTGATTTCATATATAGCTCTTTTAGTTGTTATTAGTTCGCCGACAATATTATGTCATAACTAAATAAAGCCTGAAGGCCTTATGTGACTCATGACGAAAAAAGCTTGTTCCCGCTTGTTTAAGAGAGACGCAAGGTCCAGAAAACAGTTGCCATTGAGTTCACTAACGCTAAAAACGGTATTTATGAGACGCAAAAAGGTACATTGAGCTTGCGCAAACAAGCCGCTCTGGGCTTATTTTCGTAGGTTTACGGTATTTTAAAAGAGTTCTAAGCTTCATGCCCTATAAAACAGCCTTAGGAATGAGTATAGGATTAAAAGTAATTAACTATATTTTCAGAGAGTACCATTGAAAAGTAGGCTTTTTTAGCTTACGCGTATTGTTTTTCCATTCCGGTCCATGAGTCATTGCCGTTGGAATAATATTCTTTGTTTGAGTTGGATCAATATGCATGTGCCTTCTCATGTGCAACCGTTAAACAAAGAAATAATGCTCAAGGAAATGACACGTGGCCTAACATGTGAAAACATTACTCCCAAGCCGAGGAAATCTGTAACCAGTTGAATGTGATAGCCCTACCTTGTACTTGAAGAGTAACAAGCCGAGTAATAGCGTGTAAAAGTCAGCAGTCAGAAGCGACAGGTTCACCACCATTGCACTACTGATCTTCAACGCTATTGGCATGAGTGTGTACAAGAGAAAAAGGCACACAGCAAATCCAAGGAAATAAAATGCTAGAGAAACAAAGAAATAAGAATTAATTATAAAACATGGTCACATCAAAGGGAGCCCAATTTAGATTAAAGTGAATGTTAAATAATGAATTATTTTTTAAATTCGAGATCAAGATAATGTCCTCCGTAATGCGAAAGAGTAAAATAAAAAAAAGGCAATTAAAAATGCACTAGAAAATTTTTTTCGCCGCGTGCCTTTGTTTTCCTATATCATAATTTCCCTATGGTATCTAATGTTGATCGTATGTATATATACTCTGACTGTCAGAGTATATATATACATAAGATCGACATCAGATACCATAGGGAAATTATATAGGAAAACAAAGGCACGCGCGAAAAAAAATGTTCTAGTGCATTTTTCATTAATTTTTTTGCTCTTTCGCATTACGGAGGACATTATCTTGATCTCGAATTTAAAAAATAATTCATTATTTAACATTCACTTTAATCTAAATTGGGCTCCCTGTGGAATCAGTGTAGGGGTCATGCACTCGCCTCTCACCTCTTATGAGTGATTATTTCTTGATCAGTTGAGGTTTTTCCCCGGGATCTCCAGTCTTTCTTCTCCAGCAAAACCAAACACTCTCAATTCTAATTCGATCCTGTGAGATAGCTGTGCCCTGGATAAGATCAGCCCAGAGGTTGTTTCAGGGTTCGATAAAATTTAAAGCTTTTAAGGTTATCAGAGATGCTATTTCTTACATTTCCCAGGAATTTCTGGCCAATAAGGGTACATTGGTCAGTAAACGTCTTCCTGGACCTTCAACTGACACAACACAGATTATACTTACCGACATCATAATTCCATTCAATTGAAGAAAGCTCATGTCTTTCCAACACAGCCCTTGGAAAAAAATAAATTTGTTCAAGTGAAAATTCAAAATAATAATTCAAGAATAATGAATACATTATTGCCAGGGGAAAAATCATAATTTGTTTATAAATTTGATATTGCTCTGAAAATGTTTGTTGATGTTATTTTATTGTATTTGGATATTTCAAAATTATTTTTGCTAGCAATGCAGGAACAACAAAAAAACAACAAAAATAGCTATTTTAGAACATTTTTTAAAAAAAAACTTCTATGTTTGCGCATACTATGAACAAATGGAGCAACTTTTCCTTCTCTGTGCACTGTTAATGTCATATGACAATGGATAAAGCCAAACAAAACCTAGAACAATAGGTTTCAAAACCATTCCACTCCATTAACTATGCTAACAGATTCAACTAGAACTTAGTGTGTTTTACATAAAACACTAGAGGTGAGAGGTGATTGCAAAACCTCTATCATAACAACATTGACTCCCATAAATTGAGGTCTTAAAACACAGGACTCCCAAAAGAGTTGTGAAGGAGCAACTATGTTCAGGCATTTCAAAAAGCATCTATACCAAGAAACTCACATTTGTATTCCAGAAACAACAGATCCAGATAAACCAATCATGGCCAGGAATTCTACTCTGCTGAAGGTTTTGACCAAGAATTCTTGGGACACATTAGAAAGACCATACAAAATACTTCCACACAAGACCAATGCATCACCAAGAATCTGATTTGAACCTACAAAAATCCAATTAATTATTAGTAAAGCAGTTTTGAGGTAATCTACCTGTCCTGCCAATGACATGTGAATTACCTTTCTCCTTGTCTAAAAACTTGTTCAAAAGTTACTCACACACTTGTGCAAAACAATCTTCATACTGATATTGGTTTCCTTGGGGGCACTCAACATTCTTGACCCTAGAGCCCTGTCATTCTACTTACCGCACTTGATCAATGAAATGTCAGAAGAGACTAAGGGAAACTCTAGAATTTCAAGAGCTGTGTTTGGTTGGAATATCTCTTGTGATAACTAATGGAAAAACCATGCTAGCAATAGCTATTGCATTGGCAACATCAGTCAGTCAGTCAGTCAGTCAGTCAGTCAGTCAGTCAGTCAGTCAGTCAGTCAGTCAGTCAGTCAGTCAGTCAGTCAGTCAGTCAGTCAGTCAGTCAGTCAGTCAGTCAGTCAGTCTGTCAGTCCTTCAGTCAGTCAGTCAGTCAGGCAGTCAGGCAGGCAGGCGGGCGGGCAGGCGGGCAGGCAGGCAGGCAGTACATCAGCCAATCATGTTAGTCAGCCACCAGCCTGTCTGTCATACCTGTCACTCAGTTAGTGCATCATTTTTTCTTAAAAATCACATCTCACGTAATCATTAATTACTCTAACCACAGGTAGCCCAAAAGCCATAACCATATTTCAACATTATTTCCATTACTTAATAATTATGAATTATTATTAACTGACCTGGTCCATAATATCTAGAGCCATAATAATCAGCAGTTACCAGACAAGCTATTCCAATGAGGCACACCACCACACTAATGTAATGTACTAACTTATACCGGACTTTTAAAAATATTAAGGATAGAACTAATACTGTTGGTAAGGAAAAACAATCAAGGACCTGAAAGACAAGGCAAGAAATTATTATTATTATTTCCTTAAAAAGATAAAGGTAATGATGATTATGCCAATGGTAGTGATAATGACAATAATCATGACAATGATAATACTGTATTTTGCTACTTTAACCCTTATTGTATAGATGAAACCATACGAAGCTAGTGCATGGAAGAAAGAAATTTGTAAGCCAAATATCTTAGTTTGTCCTTGCTATTTTTATTTGTTTTCACATATTGCAAGCACTTCCTTATTTTTTCATGCGTCATTGTGTTGAGTAGCATTGCGCTGAATCTATTCATGCTGGTCAAAAGCTTATCAATAATTGTTGTGTAAATAGGGACTGAAGTAGCAAATTCAAAACCCCGTACAGTATATAACTAGTGCTTGTATCTAATTAGCATATAAATTCAAAACTACCCAAAGAATTTATTATGATTTATTAGTGAATTTCACAAGTTTGTGTTGTATCTGCCATATAATCACTCGCTGCACATTACATAATGATGGTGGTTGTGATGATGATGATGATGGTTTGGTCTTGCAGTTTAATTGCTTGAATCAACATCTCATGCAAGTCAAGTTGGTTCTAAAAGCTAAATTCTAATTTGATTTGTGAATTGCTGACTTTATCAGCCCGGAGGTAGCTGTTTGATTAAAAAAATTGAATCATTATGTTGATCTACATGTACACTGTAACTGACAGTGATAATGGTTCTGGTGACTATGATGGTTACAGTAGCGGTAGTGATAATGATATTGATGAGGAGACAATGACATATTGATTATAGTTCTGACACTTGAACTATGACCCCTTAGAAATTTTTATGAAGTTTTTTCATAACTATCATGAATCAGCACTCTCCATAGAAACAAAGGGATCCAGCATCTTTTAGGCACAATCCAATCCCAACAAATGGCAGAAAATCTTGAAATGTTTTACTTACAGCTCACTCATGGGAATTTTTTTTTTTACATACATACATATTTTCAGAATAACTACTATAAGCGCAAACATTTAATAATTTACAGAAATAAAACAAAAATATTATTTATTGATGAAGTACAAAGTAGCAGTTATATCCAAAATAACTGATACACTTTATATTAGAATTTTTTACAGTATTTATTTAAAAACTATTACAACAACAGGAATGCACAAGACACTCTTGGTTCGTGTGGAAAAATTGAGCATCATTATGAATCTGGCTTCTGACTGAAAGATTCAAAAATGTTTTAAAAACCTCAAAGTGTTCACGAATGGTTCGATCAATGTCTGCACTGTAAAAAGAGAAAAAGAGGAACCAGAATATACTGTATAGTGTATGCAGAATACTGTACCTGGATACTTGTAAGGTTTGTATACTGGTATGCTTTTACCACCAGATAGTTAGCCTCCACATCAATCAAACCAAGAACCAAGTACTTCCATCCTCTTTCCTTTAATACTTCCAGAAATCCCCCTCTGTAAACCAGTTGGCTCATAAATAATATCAGTAATAATACATAATTAAGAAAACTTTGTGTGGTTGGTGTCTTGATGTGGTGATCCTGTTCAAGTAGTTGACTAAATATTCCTGTTCCACACAAACATAAGGAGAGCATTTGTCCAAGAAACAAGATACCAAGATTTCGTCTAAAAATTGAAGAAAATACACAATTATTGAAAGCAATTGTTAGAAGAGAATGTGGCATGATACTACAAAAATAGCTAGAATATCTGTGTTGTCCACCAATAGAGGGTAATCAAGTACATTCACAGCCAAATGTGTTTCCCTCTTTATTTCTCAAACTTCGCATGGAGAAAGTTGCAATAGAAGTTCAATGAGCAAATAAAAATGGGATTCACTGATCTTGCTGAGGAGTGACTTTGCATTTTATTGTCCCCAAGGAATGCAGAGAATAGATTGCAATGGGGGAAGGGGGGAAGGGGGGATGGGGGGAAGGGGGAGGGGGGAATCTGGGGGTGGGTTCTGGGAAAAGTCCTCAAGAATTTGTAATTGTAATTTGTAAATAATAATATCATATAATATGTGCCTAATTATTTAAAATATTAAATTTAATAAAACTATTCTTGGTACAATATATATGTATGAACTGAAGGCAAGGAAATTTTACGTTTGTGTCCAAGATTGATATTATAAGAAAATTCATTTTTCACTGCCACAGTTTTAAGGGTCAATTGCAACATATTTATTGCATTAAAGTCAAGTGAAAGCTTTAGCTGACTCATAACAGAAAATCATACTTGGCCAAAAAATGGTCGCCCGGTTACAAGCCTCAGCAGGTTACCGTTCCTGCTAAAAAACGCATGGGTCAACTGAATCTATTCCTCCGACATAACCATAGAAAGAAGATGATATAAGAGAAGATTGAACCAAAAATTCCATGCATTTATTTTATATCACAAGAGTCGTTTAGCAAACAACAACAGACCTTCGTCCCATGCTTTCCCCTGGCTTCCAACGTGAGTAGGAATATTACAAACCTTTTTACAATCTTACCGTCTCACATACCAACAAGAAAACGTCATACCAGGATACAGATGTAATCTTACTCACCTGCTAAATATAGTTCGACATCTTTGAGATATAGAGATATTTTCAGTAGATTGTGTGTTGTTTACAACACTTCTTTCTTCGTCGGCCATATTGAAAGTCAGAACCAGGCCTCGAGATGTGCTCGATCAAAACGAGGATCGTGGACTGGGCGCTATTTTCTTTTTTCCTTTCCGCGGATTTCCGTTTCTTTCTTTCACTTTTTTCAGGTTTTTTTTTTTTTTTTTTTTTCCCTTCTTCTTCTTCTTTTCTTTCCTTTTTTCCTTTCCTTTTCTTTTCTACCCTTTCCTTTCTTTTTTTCAACTTGTTATTCTTTTTTTATTTTTGTATTTTAAGAAACAAATGTATTTCTTTTAATATATTTGATTCCAAAATTGGCTTCATCTTACATGTGAAAGACGTTTGCTTTCGTAAACTAAGATCCGTTTACCATACAGAAATATTTAAAAAATCATAATAGAACAAAACTAATAGGAATCCATAGGAAATACGAATTATTAAATGTGGTTAACTATTTTTTAACTATTTTATTGGAACTGGTATTGGATTTTCATCAATCCAGGAGGTTTGAGAATTAAATGTAGAAAAAGAATTTTTTCTAATTAATTACTATTTGTTATTTTGTCAATTTTTAATTTTGCATGATAATATCATTGCATCTAGTTGTATTTATTATTTTTACCCCACTGTTTCTCCTCAAAGTCCTGCTATACGCAGGGGAGGGGAGGGACAGTATAGCACAACCCTCATTATACATTCATACATCAGCCGAGCAATACCTGTCTAAATAAGGTCAGTCTTACCAAATATAAAACCTTTGCATCGTGTTATGATTTTCTGTAATTCATTTACGAAGGCCCCATTTGTTGGTGACAAGATACTCAAAGGTAAGATCAGCTGAGCTTAAACCCACTATTTTTCCCTTTTCTAGCGTAAATAATAATCTGACAGAAATCTTAGTGAGTTCTCCTTCGCCAGAAATGTTTTTCGTCGTTGTATTACGACTCGATCGCGTTGCCCGCGAAGTTAACTTATATCCAACATGAAACACTCACAACTACACCGGTCAATCGAAACGTCTATAAAATTTAAATGTTTTTATTGTATTGTAGGTGTATCTTCTCTAGCTCCTTGAGACCAGAAGGGATCAAACACTTGTGGCTTCGATCAGTTAACTAAGGCCTACACCGACCCTCGAACACTCGATCAAGAGGCGCGACTCTCACTGATCAAAAACGAGTAAAACATCGTTTGTTCTGACAAGAAACATGTCGAAGCGATGAGCTATACTAGATTTCGAGACATGGAACCTGCTAGGCTTAAACATAAGTATTTCTATCAATTTAGGATCATTTTGATTGGAGATAGTACAGTTGGAAAGTCTTCATTGCTTCGGCAATTTACTGAGGGACAGTTTTTCGAGAACTCTGATCCGACTGTTGGTGTGGACTTTCACGTTCGGGTCATCGAACTTAAAGGTATTAAAACTATTTTTCTAGCTTTTTGGGAGTTGGTTATCATATCCTATTCGATCATCCGTATATATAGGATCTGTCTAAAATTTGATCAAAAAGTTTATGTAAACATAAAGACTACATAACTTCAGCTTACGTACATTTAATATATGTGTACAGTATTCTCGAAAATGCACGTAAGTATAAAGTTATATATGGTAAGTTTTTCTTTATAGAAATTGAAACAGACCATATCCTATTCTTTATTACTAATCTAACCACCCAAACAAGTGGTTTTTTATCTCTGACGAATGGGGGGAATATCAGGCTACATTTCGCACGCATCGCACCAAAAACTTCATGTTAAACGATGTCTGACAGCTTAGACAATACTTTAATATTAATGATATGTCGTTGAGCAAGAAACAAGGATAACTCCCTTCTTAACAACTTTTCAACACAGCTGAAATTCATAATTACTTTTAAAAGCTTTTCGTACTATTTTTAATGTTGTTTTATGTCTTTATTGTTCATAATCTTTACTTAAAACTTACGCAAAACACGCTAATCCTTCATTATCTCTTTGTTTAAAAAAGCCTTAAAGATTACGAAATTGTCGATCAACTAATAATTACGACATCGAACTTTACAACTAGTTGCTTTTGTAAGAGTTTTTATTGTTACTTTCAAAAATAAGAGTCAGTGTGCTGACTATCAACATAATTTTGTAAATATTTGCATGGCATGCAACAAGAAGTTTATTAATAGTGTTAACCTCACAATCATTCCAAATATGGCTAAAACATTTATACATTTTCATAAATTTTCGTGGCATTTGCTTTCTTTTGACAAAACTTTATCAAGTTGTTTCGTAAAGAGCAAAACTGTTTTAACTGGTTTACTACGATAATTTCATTGCCTAATGATTAAGAAACGATAAAACAATACAGCTAGGTATTAAAATCCAGGTAATTAGTTTTTATAACGTTAATTATTCATTAGAGCTCTTGTCATTTTGTGCAAATAGAGAGAGACTTTAATGAGATTGTGCAATTATTGATATCCAAACAAGTTTCAAAAATTGCCTTAATTACCAAAGATACGGCTGTATAAAATAACTTGCATGACATGATCATTTTCCATCTAATGGACTGTCAAGAAATCTCTCAGCAGCCAGATAGAGTGCAAACAATATAACCCGTGAAACTTTAGCAATATGTTCTATAAATAGCACAATTTCATGCAAATTCCATTGTTTTCTATTTTTTAATTAGCACTATGTTGTACTCTTTAGTAATTAGTGTTTCACGGATAAATTGTTTGCACTCTAAGAGGCTGGACACTTCTTTTGATGCTAGGGTTTAATTAGTAGCAAGAAACAGGAAGAAAACTGTTTTTATTGCTATCAACATGGTGATTAATATAAATTCCTTAATAGAATTCGAAAGAAACTATGACGGGGATTGCCCGATCTTACCAGGTAGATAGAGTATTGACTCTGCTAAATTGAGCAAACTACCTTCCGAAATCCAATGTCATGTCAACAGAGCATAAGAAGTGCACAGGGAACCCAATCTCTGAAAAGTGCAAGTAGTATTCCAGGAGTTTGTCATAGGGCATGTTTGACTAGTGTCAGAACCAGGTCTTCATTAATTACAATGCAATGATATATTCTAAAAGTATGAATCAAATTTATAGCAAATTTATAGTTTTTTAGTTTTTTTGATAATGATATCATTTATATCTTTACAGGAGATGTTAGAGTCAAGCTTCAAATCTGGGATACAGCTGGTCAAGAAAGGTTCCGTTCGATAACATACTCCTACTACCGTAACACTGTTGGCTGTTTGATTGTCTACGACATAACAAATAGAGACTCGTTTGTTAATGTTTTGGACTGGTACAAAGAAGCCAAGCAATGCGTCGAAGAATCGGAAGTTGTATTCATGTTGGTTGGTCACAAAATTGATAAAGAATCTAAAAGAGCTGTTTCGACAGAAGAAGGGGAAAGGTTTGCAGAAGCTCATGATATGCTATTTATAGAAACTTCAGCCAAAATTCTTTGCAACATAGAGGAGGCTTTTATCAGTGTTACTGAGGAGATTTATAAACGCATGGAAAGAGGAGAGTTAGGACTGAAAGATGGATGGGAAGGCATCAAGGCATTACCTATGCGTCCACAGGATGTGTTAGGAATTGGACATTCTGCCTCTGTTGAGGATTTGATTGAGCAACAGGAATCCAGAAGATGTTGTCCTGGGTAACAACAATCATGATTTTAATCATTAATTCTATCACAATTTTTTTATTTATTTGAATTTTTAAGTTCATTTAAAAAAGTTATTAGAAGATATAACTAGCTAAAAACTAGTGTGAGCTGCGTCATTGTTTCGAATGAAACAGTTATGATAAAAAGGTAAATTATACACCATTAAAAGATGTATTTTTCATCTTTTCGCGGTGTATAATTTACCTTTTTATCATTACTGTTAAAAAAGTTATTATCATTTTTATTATTTTCTTGAGTCAGTGGGCAACTTGTATCCCTTGCGTTAATTACTCTCAATATTCTGCAAACAGACATTCCAACGGCTTGTTTTGAAATTGGCAACTTGTATCCCTTGCGTCAATTACTCTCAATATTCTGCAAACAGACATTCCAACGGCTTGTTTTGAAATTGGCTTTTTGCTGCCATCAATCAAAAAAACTAATTTGTTACCTTTTATATTTGAATGAGGGGAGTGAAAAACCAAATTCCAATGGGCACTAACAGAGTTCTCAGAATATTGAGAATTGCATTAAATGTGTGTCAGAAAGAAACTAATTTATATTCTAGCTGTGTGGTAATATTTTAAGTAATGAGTAGAAATAATTGTGAGTATTCTGGTATGGGTTGCACTAGTGGGTTGTTTTATGTAATAATTATATTCACTACTAAGTTTGAGTTTGCAAGTTTAAATCATAATCATAATCATACAAAAATAATAACTTTTAATTAAATGTAAAAATCATTCCATTGTTTTAATTTTTATTTTACTGCATGCATGCTTATAAATGCACATAATGAACTTGTGGAAAAATATTATTAGAATTATATAGTCTTTTGATTTTAATTAAGGTACAATAATAGCACCATGAGTCAGTTAGTACTTTTAATTTACTGCAGTATATTAATTGTCTGCAAACTCTCCAGACCTGCCAAATATATCTTGATTTGGTCTTAAAATATTTTTCAGGCAATGGCAGGCTTACTGATTTAATAAAAACTATAATTTTCAGTTATGAGTTGTATGTAACCTGAAGAAATTATTAATTGGAAGAAAGAATATTAATAATCAAATATAAATTTTCTATAATTATTCTTGCCAAATGTATATGATCATAAGACCTGTCCAGATGGCATCCCACTCGTGTGCTGGACTCAAATGATAAATTTATAAGTTCATCAAAAGAGCTGATCCTGAATCATTTAACTGCGATTTTCATAAACATGCAAACTCTGTGTCTTCATGCTGAAATTTGTTTTTCGCTGCCATCGATCAAATCTTATAAGGTGGTACCTTCATACTTTTGACTTGCCATAGTGAAAAACCAAATCGGAGACACAGAGTTTGCATGTTAATGAAAATTGCAGTAATTGGTTAAAGACAGTTTTATGTTGGTGCAGACAAGCCCACCATGGTATTCACTGCCAAGTATAATTTGGCAGGGATTGCAACATTATGCAACACTTAAGGGACAACTGATTCAGACAACACTCTTGTCAATTATTTTGTAGTGTCTTATGCAGCCACTATTAGTGTCGTCACACAACGCCCACTAATGGGAGTGAGCATTGAGTGGCAACATTAATATAATAGTGGCTGCATTGAAGACTAATTATTTTTCCAGACTTAAAACATAATGTATGAAACCTGGAGATATTTTATTCCTAACTTCCCTTTATAGAATATAATTAGGTTGGCAGCACAAGTATGCTGTTTCAATCAATTGTTGCTTTGTCAATTTGCAAGCTAATTGTCCTGGAGTCAAACTTGGCCAGTGTCATTTAAGTTTTGCATTGATTAGTCTCCCCCACAGCCGCTTTCAGTGTTGTCACGCAACGCTGAAAGCGGCTGTGGGGGAGACTAGGCATTGATATGATTGGACTGGCATCTCAAACAGAGGTCATAGAATTCAAAGCTCAGGAAGCTTTAAATATACCACATATAGGCACTCTTAACTTGATAATTATTTTTAGAAAACTGCTCAAACTACTGCTCAAATTATATGAGGTGTGTGTGTGAAAGGGTTTACATCTGGATACAGGGGCAGATCCAGAGGTGGTTAAAGGGTTGGCTAGCAACCCTGAGCCCTTGGCTCAAATTTCTCAGTATTATTCTTAACCACCCCCTTTTCTAAAATTCCTGGATCTGCCACTGGGATATGTTAAAGGCAAAGAGAGAAACTTCAATAAACAGAAAAATACGATTAGTAAAAATCTGAAATAGGAAAATGACACAGACAAAATCAAAGGTCTTTGTCTTGAAACTGAAGACTAAAAACGAATACTATAAAGACAAGCTTACAATAAGGCAATATTTGCATGATCTTAATTTCTTTGTGTTGCAAAATAAACTAAGATAAAAGTAAAAAAAAAAGGAATTTTAGTTCATCCTTTTGTCCAAATTTATTACATAGCTGGGCCAGTGCATGATCATGCATGGTTTAGTGTTTTCCTTCATAATTTTTTTATCGTCAGAAGTAGACTTCTTTTGGTAATTTTGAATTATTTTAATAGAGTGAAGGCATTTTAAGGAATTTTTACTTGGTCCGTGAATCAAAGTTGTGTAATTAGTAACTAACAGTCAAAGTGAAACAAAAGAAAACAATAGAATTAGTGTCTAATAATATGTATTATGTTGACTATTCTTTCACGGGCAAAGGAAAATCAGTAATTTTTTATTTCTTGCTGGTGTTGGAAAAAATCTTTAAAACGGGCTAAATTAAAAAAATAACCACACAGAGCGGAAGAAGTGCTATTTTTCAATGATCAGGTAAATTTTCGAGACTTTATTTCACGTTTCAATGATTTTATTGAAATTTTTGAAGAATCCCCATAAATTTCCTTATAACATGACACCACAGAAACCAAGCTTGGGCTATCTGTGGTGTGCGTGACGACACTGAAAGCGGCTTTGGGGGGAGACTATCTGTGGTGGTGCCCGCTCAGACTGCTGAGCAAATCGTGCAGGCCGTTGGGCAGAACGGGTCACAGGCAGCCCAAACAATGTATGTGTGCTGCCTTATCATGAAAAAATGGTGAAATTTAGTGATTTTTAACTTCTTCTTGTGTAGTTTCAAGGTGTGTTTGTTCGTTTTTTCTCCTGCTTCTACAATTTTACGGTTTTTTCAACATAGGATAGTCGGCACAGCCTCATTGTTTGGGCTGCCCGTGAACGAATACCCTATCATGTGCTAGTAGTAACTCCATGGTCTGAAAAAAATCGTAAATAAAATTTTATCATAAGAGAAATGAACATACCTTGATCTTAAATTGTTCCTAATTTTGATTTCACAGTCAAATTTGTCTCTTTTGCTCTTCTGTATGTCTAAGCAGTTCATACCTAGAAACCTGAACTACCAACCAATCAAATGACCGCATTTCAGGCACACATTAAATCAAATAGTGGCAATACTACTTGACCATCCAACCAATCCGAACCATCGTGTTACTCAAACACTGAAAATTTGGACCGTGCAATATTTTAGACAATAATAGGGCTATCTATGCACCTTATTTGGCCCTCTTCTTCAGTCTTCATACAAGGCTCGTAATTTACCTATTACGCATGTTCTTATATGATTTCCGAGCCCATCCCACACGGCTTACCGCCTCATCTCTCATATAATATATACTAACTACTTCCTGGTATTATTATCATCAATATTGTATTCATTGGCGTCAGTCAGATTTACACCAGCGTTCTTCATTAACTAAATTATGTTGAATTGTTTGTCAGAGAATACTGATTTGTTGCCTATTCTTAATTAATAAATAGACTGTTCAAAATAGAGCATAAATTTTAATAATAGAAAACCCTGATGGTTTTTTTGAAATAGTTGCCAAGTGAGAATTCAGTCTTCAACAATACCTTCTATATGTATATATAGAAATAAAGTCCATGATCCTCGGGTCTTACCGCGAACAAATATCAGTTGCCGTTCTTCACTATACGTGAATCGTATGTAGAAAGCGAAGCAAAGTTCACAGTAGGCAAGTGAAAAAAAATCGTATTTTGTGCTTTATATTACGTCCTGTAAAAATGTAAAGTTTGAACCATGAAATTTACGTGAAACACTTTCGCAAAATTTTGGGTTACATTTTAAAGATTTCTCCTGCGATGTAAAATATACCTTCCTTCTGATTTATTTCTTTGCTCATCCGTGCGTGTATTTTGTTGTTGTTGTTGTTGTTTTCACTTTTTTATATCTTAAGAGTGTTATTTGTATATTTAATAGGACTTTCAGTCGTGCAGATACGAGAGTATACCTTTTAGCCCAAAGCGGAAAAGGGATGGACTTGGATCAAGGTACACGCCTGTCTATCATTCTAGTGATCTTCCTTCTTACCTCCGTTAGTAATGCTAGTGTGGGAGTAATGATGTACCGATTCAAAAATCTACGAACAATTCCCAATCTTCTCATCCTAAGTTCATGTATCGCTGACATTCTCAACCAATTCTTCAACATTCCTGGATTCGCGGCTGGGTATATCGCCAGGGATAACGAGTACTTCGTCGGACGAAGCCTGGCCCTCGCTCTATCCACCTTCCATCTCTTCTTTGTCCTGGTAAATCTAATGTCAATGACTCTGATGATGGTTGATAGACTGTGCGCGTTTAAGTTCAACCTCGCGTATCGGGTGTGGAGGACAAGATCCAAGGCTTACAAGGCAATAGCTGCCAAATGGATATCGTGTTTCGTAATATCCATGGTTGTTCTGGTTCCAATCTGGGATATAGACCTTGGAAACGTGGCTACTTACAAGTATCGAAATATTCATTTCGCCAAGAGAGGAATCCTTATTACCTTCATAATTTTCCCGTGTTTTATCGTCAACAATGCTGTGGTTGCAATAGCAACGTGCTCTGTTATGAAGCACAAGACTAAGGTGCGTAAAGGCCCTGTTACACGTTGAACGTTTAGCCGAAACTTGTGTGCAATGGTGCTGCGAGACAAGTTTCACGGGGGCGTTACACGCTGCAATTTAGGCTTTGTGAAACTTTCGTCGCGATAAATTTTCACGAAAAGTAGAACTGCTTTCTACTCGTGCAACCGAAACTTGTTGCGAACAAGTTTCAGGACGAAATTACGCCGTGTAACACACAATTGAAACTTGTCTCGCAACGCCATTGCACGCAAGTTTCAGCTAAGTTTCAACAAGAGAAAATGAACTAAGCTTAGTTCATATTCTCTTGGTTTCAACTTGTAACAGGGCCTTAATCATGTCGTTAAAGTTCAGTGATAGTAAATTCAACGAATTTAGAACCCAATTCCAGTCCAATTGGGAGGCTTTTGAATGACTTCAAATAAATGCTCATTAATTCTTCGGGAGGATTAATCTGTTTTCTTGATAACTAAACCTAAATACTAAAAAGGGTTTGAATTCAGCGAGGAAGTGATGAGTGATGAAGCTAACAATACATATGAAGTTTTTGTTTGTGAAGTTGTTTTCACTCTATAAGAAGAGAGCACATTAATGCCTTGCGCTCTGTTCCTCCCTACATAGAGTCCTACGATCAGAAGAAGATGGGGTGACCAGTTTCAGTCGGTTAGCACTTGTTTACATGGACCAAAAGAACCTTTGAGTGCCAAATAGTTCGTTCTATTGTTTTATCAATCCAATAGGTCCTTTTGGTCCATGTGAACGACTGCTAATCTCTGTCTGTTTCGTCAACCAACGGTTTGAAGTTTGCAGTATGCGTTTTATCAAAATATTTGGGTTTTAGAGAATGCCAGAAGCTTTGACCTTCTCCCAGTACTTGATACGATAGCAAAAGTATTCCCTTAGCCTTCTTCGTCTCTAACCAAATTTTTTTTTCCTTTTTCTTGATAAGCAGACCAATGCCAGGAAGATGGGCCTTAACGCCGATTCAGTTCTTGACCAAACACGCAAACTAAGCGAGATGAATGCCATGAAAACAATCGGCGTTACAGTGATGGTTTTCTTCGTGTGTTACCTCCCTGGTACCGTATACGGTATGATGGACAAGATGAAAGTCATTTCTACCAACGAAACCTCATGGTTTGGATTTGGTGCCTACTCTTGTTTGTTTCTACCTGGTCTACTCAATCCGTTTATCTATGCTATTCGAACAAGGCGTTTCCGTAGAGCTTTGGAGTGCTTGCTCAAAGATCCATTCGGCAGCAGTGAAATATCTCAGTCTGTAGATCTAGTCCTAGATAGTCTCACTCTTCGTTTGTTGTGATGGTGCATGTGTTAAAGGAGTCCATGCCGAGAATAATTATCCGAATCGTTCATGACCAGCCAATCACAAGAGCAGATTAGATAGAGTCAATTCAAAAAACGATGTCGTTGACCGACCAGTCAAACCTACGCGACTAAAGCGAATAGGGGTAAAAATCACTGAAGCGGTTAAATATTCCTTCTGAATTGATTGTTCCCGCTAATATAAGATAAAAATGGCGAAAAACAATTCATTAAATGCATGTCTTTGGGTTTAGGGAAAGAAAGACAAAATGATTCAGTTCACATTTCGAAAATATGAAGGCGTTAAAAAAAATGTCCCCTTCAACACTTCCAGCTGGCCTTAGTCTCCCCCACAGCCGCTTTCAGTGTCGTCACGCAACGCTTTCTCCCCTGAGTACTACTCAGGGGAGAAAGCGCTGCGTGACGAAACTGAAAGCGGCTGTGGGGGAGACTAAGCTGGCCTATGAAGGTTCGTGCTTTAAACCAGGCATAACTAGTCAGATAAAATAATGGAGTCAACTCGGCATCAATGATTGCTGCCCAGAGTTCTTTTCAGCTCAGTCGCGTAGGCTTGAGATGGTCGACGACAACGTTTTTTTGAATTGACTGTATACACGTCCATGTGAAGGACAATTAGACCGTGTATACTAACCGATCAAATCGTATTGTACAATGTGACCATAATGGCAAAAATGAATCCGAATTCAAAAGCGTGAATTGAAAGAGCACTCCAAATACTGAAAATTTGGACCCTGTACTTAAATCAATTAACAAGATATGAATTATATTGTTTTAGATCAAGAGCTTAATAAAAGGGGTAACTATCTCCTGGCACTATATTGTATTCATTGGTGTCAGTCAAATTGACAACACCTTTCTTTATTAACTGAACTGATTATGGTGAATTGTTTGTCAGCGTATGTTTGTTGTCTTTGATATTAAGTAATAATTAAACAGACTGCTCAAAAAAGAGCATGGGCTTTAAAATTAATAGAAAATCCTGACATGGTTATTTAGAAATAGCTAATAACTCTGAGAAATCAGTATAGGCACTGCATGGATAGTATTGGAAGGAGAGTTAGTGAGGAAATGAAAAGGCGCGCGCTGCATGTGTACAGTTAACGAATAAATACCAATATAAAAGCACGCGTGGATCGGCAAAAACAACCTAATTGGTGATAATTGTCTTGAACAATACGCCCGGAAAAAAGTTCTCGTCCGTTAGGGATGAACTATTAGATAACTAATGCGGGGGTTGCAGGAACTTTGGTTGCATGATATCATTTGTTTTGGCTCAACCCTTGCGCGTTATTTTTTTATTTTTTGTACAGTTTTATATTTCTCTTCTAGCAAAAGAGGTTGCACGATATTTGTTTTGAGGTTTAAGTGCTTGCTCGATATTTTTGGGGGATTTACGCAACCCCCCCCACCATCAACTATCTAATGGTCCGTCCCTTGGTAATGCTAGTGTAGGAGTAATGATGTACCGATTCAAAAATCTACGAACAATTCCCAATCTTTTCATCCTTAGTTCATGTATCATTGCTGGCATTCTCAATAAGGGAAGACTCACCTCGTACGAAAATATGCCTTTTATATTTGAAACAAAAAATGGACCACTTTTTTAATAACTCCCGGACCACTGTTTAAATGGTGACTACGTCCGTGTACCCATGCACTTTATGTAAATGAAACAAATATATGATTCAAGATATGAGTGTCTGGCTCTCAAATTCTACACCAATAACTTTAAAAAGAAAAAAATGATTTCATGAGACACGACGTATCCATACAGGTGTGTAACCATTCACTCACGTGTCTTGCATACTGTAACAAGGCATTACCGCAAGAAGCTGATCTGAAGACACATAAACGTGACTGTCCATACAGTTGTTAACCATACAAGTGTACACAATTTAATCAACTAGACATTTGCACTGCAAGAAGCTGATCAGTCTAATATAAAGATAAATAACCGTGTCCATACAGGTGTCAACTATACAAATGTACACACTGTAACATGCCATTTACCGCAAGAAGCTGATCTAAAGATATAAGCGTGTCCATACAGGCATTTACACAACAAAAGCTCTAAGGCGAAACCGTGTTATTTTTTACTCGGTTACGTCTTGCTTTTACACGACATCGATTCAAGATGTAATGTGTGAAACAGTGGTGTTTTGAATACGCCGTCGAAAATGGAAACTATCCGGTTGTGGATCAACGTAAACGGCGAAACCGTGTTATTTTCATTGATTAGGACTCCGTCAGTTTAAAACGGTGGGCTGGAAATGAGAATAGTTTAGACGTCATACCGTTCAGTCGTGAACGCTTCTGTAAAAGCTTCATGAATCCGTATACTATTGAAACCGGGCCCACGTATATACGGGGCCTAAAAAGAAATGAAGAAGTCTAGGTACTTATCCCGCGTTAAAACACCCAAGACTGCGCCTTAGTCCCCCTTTGTCTGTCTTAGTATGGCCTAGTTAAACATATGCATTCACTTAGATCACCTTAGACTTGCCTTATTTCGAGCTATACCCTCTCAGTTTTTGACCCATGTTTTTTGGAATATCACTTAGTTCCCTTCGATTGTCTTATATTGCCATTCCTCGCAGCGGGGCCAGGTACGTAGGTCTATGAAGGTTTCCATACAGGTGTCAAGCCATACAAGTATACATACTACTGTGACAAGGCATTTATACAAGAAGCTAAGCTACCGGCTAAAAGACACATGTACGTAAAGAGCGCTTTCACTCACGTGCGTAGACAGCCATATGGACCTCCTCGGCCTGGGCGTAATGTTTTCCCACTTCAGATCACGTGTCATTCCCTAAAATATCTATTATTTTTTTTAACGCTTGCCCTCGGTTGCACATAAGCAGGCACACATTATTGATACAACTCAAACAAAGAATCTTATTCTCAAGGGAATGGCACATGTTTTGAAATGAGAAAACATTACGCTAGAGCTGAGGAGGCCTATTGATGTACCAAACAGTCGTCAGTCCTTTTCAGTTGCCACTGTTAAATTCGAATTCCTATAGTATAGAGCCTTTTTACGTGACGTCGCAGCGGCCATCATGGGGTACCAAAACAATACATTTTCTATCCTCCGGGAATTGAACTCTATTTTTATGCAAATACTGTGCAGAAAGTTTCTATTGTTTATGGCTGCCTTCTCACGTGAATGAAAACGCGCTATAGACACTTTTATTTCACCAGATACATCCCTTTCCTCCAGAACTAGAATTATCAAGGCCACAAAAACCATTGCGAGGAAATCCTATCTGAGTGCGAGCAGCTTCTAAAAAAGTGAAACCTTTCTTTGTCGAGGTTGTCCCTACTTTGCGACTCAACTAAAACAAACTAGAGGGGACAAACGAAAAGTAGTAAGAATATCAACATAACACTTACGTTTCAATGTTGTTTTTTTATTTCATTACAACGTTTTTTCAATGTATCTTTGTTAATAAGTATCATGAATGGAAGCTCGCTTCATTGGTTTGACACCTGGTAAAACAGGATATTCGAACCGAGAGGAGATCCCTCTCTTTCGCCCTGACCTGGTGTGTTCAACCAGCACCCACCATTCCCTTGCTACATATTCCTTGCCTCCATAACCAACGTGTGCCAATCCTTGGATGTAGGAGGCTTTACCTGGGATCATGTGGCCATCTGAGTACAGAAACCTGGCCACTGTAGACGGGCTGGCCTACAAAATACATACAGATATATAGAATGAATATATACAGAATCATATCAGTCTGCTAATGAATCTATATAACTATAACATATTTGTTGTTTCTGTAGCTTTCTAATGATATACAGTTGATACAGTTGTACTGGTTTGGGTACTTACGGCCATTTGAACCTCCAACAACAGCATTAGCAGGGGGATTGGAGCCACTGCTCTTTTTCAGGGGCGGATCCAGGATTTTTTCAAAGGGAGGGTTGTAGCATTGATTGAGGTACTTGTTTGGCGGGAAAGTAGCATAGGGTTCCCAAACGGAAGTAGGTCTCATGATAATGATTATTTGCTGCAGGCGAGCATGGTTGTTTCAGGTCCCACACACGTCGTATAGAAAAAAAGCGAGCGAAATGTGTTCGGCACCCCTGTTTTAATAAAACTCGTGATGCTGTTGGTGTTGTCATGAAAAAAAAAATAATAATAATAATAAATCACGATGGCTCTCATAGGGGGGGGGGGTTGCAAACCCCAAAACCCACCCCTAGATCCGCCACTGTCTTTTTCCATTCCAAATGTGATTTCCATCCTGGGTTAGTGAGGATCTCATAGTGGTAGCTATTTTCCTCCTTTCCTCCCCAGGGTGCGTGGGCCATGTTGCTGGATTGATCCATTTTTCCAGGAGTGAGGCCAGAGGACAATTGAATTCTGGCAACGTACAGAACCTGAGAAAGTGTGTGTGTAATAAATGGTGGTCAACGTGCACGTATTCTGAAAACTGGGGCTCAAACAGGAGGGTATATACTACTTCATATCATTCCAAATATTATAGTACACTAAACCGAATTACTAGATTCCGATTGTATAAAAAGAGTACAATTAATCTCTAAATAAACTCCGTATATATATGTAGGAGTAACTATTAGTTTGCTATGGGAACCACAGTAAAAAAATGTTTAAAGTCATATAACATGTTCATAAAATACTAAAACAGTTGTCCTTAATTGCATATTTTGAAGACATTTGGCCACAGAGACGAGGTTAAGAAATGCCTTTTCTTGGAATATTTTGTTGAGTGGTGTATTCTGAATGAAAAACCGCACGACCTTCTCGTACAATTTGTATGGGGTGTCCTTACCTATTCATCAGCTACGGTTGCTATATGGAAAAGAATAAAACCTCTAAACTAGAAGTTTTTCTTGTTTCTTATAGCCTTATACATAAAACCAATTTGTGAAAAGGATGGTTCTGATATGTGTGATGACGTCATCACCGATACATAATTTATGACGTCATATGTCATTTACAAATATAAACAAGCGTATTTGGTCGGTTGACTTACAACTAAGCACAATTATAGCAAAGACGAAATAAAGTATGGGTTTTCTACGTTAAACTATTGAGAAAATATTTAAATTTAATATTTTCTGCATGATTTGGTAGACTGGCCTCTTCACCGTTGTAAAAATATACCCGTTCATAAACTGAACAACCTGGAAATACTGACTAACTAAAATCAAGATATGTAGGGCTCAAAATCCAATTGGAAAATTTTTCTTATAGAGTCGATCAACACCCAAGATATATACTACTTGCTCAACGAAAGAGACCCTGTGAAACCTAGAATGAATCTTCTACCATGTCTAGGCTTTTCACGGGAGGACTTACTATTCTGAATAAACTTACCTCTCCTGGAAAGTCTTCCCCTCCTGCTACAGCATATGCGGGGACTTTACCGTTGGAAGCCTTTACTCACTTCAAATTGGAAACCGCGGTCTAGTATTATGTAGATAAATAAATGGATGTCAGTAAAGCTCAATTGAACATACCGTGGTATGCAAGCGTGAAAAAATCTATCGGGCTCATATTTTCAGGTGAAGCAGGCATATGTAATACACACCCTCTCACAGCACCTTGCTTTTTATGTAACCAGTTTGCCTTCATATTTCGTTTCTTCAAGTACTATCAATTTTGACAATTTCACCAATACCCTAGAACAATCTCTAATAATCTCTGGGTTGATCAAAAGCAGTGAACAGAAACATCACAGGTCAAACTCCGGACGATATCTTCGTGCAACTGCAGCTTTATACAATCTCGAAAACAGATTTATAAGCTAGTTTTTGCTTCTTTAAATGGCATAAATACCAATCGATATCATTGCCTTGGTCATTGTCAGATTGCAACTCCTTTTGGAGCTAGTTTTGAGCGTACTAAGACTAATGTATATGTAACGTAATATATATATTTAGGTACTGCCTAAAAGCGGAGCTCCCGATACGCAAGTCACAGCAGGGATCGGGAGAACAATTTGAATGAAACTGAACAGGTAAAAATAAGATCGTGAAAAAAATCTTCGATTATATTTTTTATTCGATATGAAGATAATTTTTCCCATAATAAAAGCCATGCAGTGAAATCGAATCGAAATGCACTACACTTGTTTGTTTTTTTGTTTTTTGCGCGAGTATACTCTTCCCACTTAGCAATTTTGTACACAACTCACCACCACCCCCAGGGGCTAGTTTTGTTCTTGGAAGATTCTTCGACAAGTTTTCAAAGGCCGACAGCTTTGAATCTCTTTTACTTAGAAAAAAACGAAAGATAACGACAGATAATCCAATCCAATATCAAGTTTAGTGAAATTTACCTCGGATGTCTTTCATTGAAATCGAAAATCTGGAGATTTAGGGCAAATCAAGACCAAAAAACAAACTTGTTAAGGTGAGCAGTAAAATAAGTTTACTTTAATTACGTCTTTTACCGAACGAGACAAAGTTTACATTCAGTCAGCAAACTTGACAAGAACAACTGAGACAAAATAGAAAATAATGCAAAAAGCAATGCAAAATACAAAATAATGAATTTCTTGTCAGTAAATTGAAGTTTGTAAATATTTTTGAATATTTTTTAGCTTTTTAGAGTGAAAGTCTAGGTCTATACAATAACATCTCTCAACAACACAAATTTAAGCTCATTTTTATAATCATACTTGCTCGAACAGCTTAATAAACAGTTGGATATTTGGTGTAAATTTACATTTCATTCAATAATCAAATAAATCATCTGTAGAAGTAGATATAAAATTATTGAATGAAAGTTTTCTTTGTTTTGCCGATGGGACCCCGCGATAGGAGGCGAACAAACCTGCATTGGTTAAAAACAACCGAGTTGTTAAAGATTTTCAAAGCTAAATAAAGGACGAATATTTGTTGTAATATGTTCTTCGTGTTATATTCCATCCAGTATTAAAATAAATTAAGCTTATCTATAGAAATATTAAAAGTTTTGAGAGAAAGTCTTTGACTTGTCGATTCGTCGATGCTTGTCAAAAAAAAAAGTATATATATATATATATACGATTGTTTGCTAAAAAACACACACCTGAATTCTTGAAGAACACTTCTTGGTCCATCTTTGACTACATGAAAGTATTTTTTAAATTGTTTTTGGTCTATAACTTGTCCTAAAGCGATTGTTTTCTGTGCATTTGAGAGCCGTGTTTGTAAGTATTTCTTTTTTAATATCAAGCGGGATTCCTGTGTTGTGTACACGGACGTACGGACGGACGTACGGACGGAAGTGACGTCACCCAAGCCATGAAAATCAACTCGATATGGTTTACCATTTTTTCTTAAGCATGGTGGCCCGCGCGGGAGCTCCGCTAAAAACCCTTCTAATTATCTTTAAGGAATAATGTTGCCATTTCTTGAAAATAAATTGACAGTATTTTTGATAAACATTGTAGTCGCAGATATTACACAATCTACCTAACTGGAAAATATAAGCCAAATCGATTTGTAGGATTTAAATTAAATTCAACGACTTAATTAGAATATGTATACTTACCACAGTCACTGTTATGAAGATCACTGCGAGCAAAATCAAAAACTTCATCCAAGCAAAAACTTCCCATGTCTGAAATATAAAATTGAAAAAGAGTAAAATAGATTATTTGTCATAATATAACACTGGAAAATTTGTGCGCGTTTCAAATGATGGAAATATCTTGGAAATGGCGAGTTACACCATATATTTTCATACCATGGAGGTTAAAAAAACACAGAAATATCATGGAAGTTTTTTCAAGAGTATGGAGTTACCTTGGGAGTCTTGGAAGTCGCGACTTCCATCATCAGATATTTTCATACCTTGATGATATGATGGAAATTGACATCGGGATACAGTGTAAGGATTTTAAGATCTCTCGTCTCTAGGTTTTAATTTTACCAAAAATAACTATGATCAAAGTTGACTAAAAAAATGCTTTCACTAACTATTTATTGCTTTCTAGTCTGAATGGAAAAAATATTTCCCCAACTGAATCAAAGATTATTACAAATTGTTCTATCGAATACAGGCAACGAAAATTCCTAAATGTTCTTTCGTAATATAGTACACAGAGAATTGATTATAGATATACTTTCTATAATAAAAATAACGAGGGGTTTATTTATTTTTTTTTTTTTCTTCTTCTTTCTATGTTGCTTACCGGTAACTTTGTTGAACGATGCTTCGGTTTAAGCGGAGTACTTCTCTTTCTTGTCTTGTTCAAAATGGTAACTGAGAGTTTGCCTGATGTTTGGCTTTGATACCAAACTAGTAGACGTGTACTTTAGGGTGTGGGTTGATAATGGATATATAATAGTGGAGCCAATCAGAAAATAGCAAAAAATAATAGTATTTCAACGTATCTTTTTATTCCCATTTGGATAAGCAATAAATGAAACAATACGAGGTAACAATGAAGACTTTACGGAACATGAATTCCTTGTGTTTTCTATAGTAATCAAAGCAAGCATAAGATGGATACGGCTTGGAAATTCAACTATGGAAATAATACATTGTGAAAATGACCAGGCCCACCTATACGGCGAGAACCAATCATTTTGTAGAATAATAACAATGCATTCCAACTTTGGAGAGACTGAGCAGGCCAATCAGAAAGCAACAAAAAACATTAGTCTTTTAACATATCTTTTTATTCCCAAATATAGACCTTTTTACTGCACAATTTTTGAAGTTCGTGCAAGGTAAAACAATAGGTGCGACGACAAAAATTTGCAGTTCTTAGATTCCTTATGTCTTTTTTTGGCAAGCAAAATGCGTGCATATGATTCCCATTAGGGTGATGAATTACTTGTCCCGTGAAAGAATAGTCAAGCTAAAACAATAGGTGCGAGGACAAAAATATACAGTTATTAGATTCTTTATGTCTTTTTTTGGCAAGCAAAATGCGTGCATATGATTCCCATTAGAGTGATTAACTACTTGTCCCGTGAAAGAATAGTCAACGTAAACATTGTTGTTCGGACCCATAAAGTCAAAACTTGAAACTTTTTTCTTTGAGTCGGTTAAAATTTCTTTAACTCGTTCGCTTTCACGCTTCTTGGTAACTGACTATCTTGTGTATGAATTAACTTGTCCTTAAACACATTTGAATAAATTATTTGAATCTCTCGGGACATTTAACAACTCGTCCTCGCTTTGTCCTTAATATTTCACTTGGAACTTTTTTAATTCCTTGTTCACGGGCTTGTACAATTGTAGTAGACACTAATTCCATTGTTTTCTCTTGTTTTCTCTTGTTTTACTTTGACTTTTAGTCGCTGATACCGTACTTCATTTGCTGAATGTAGTCTCGCTTGCGTTATAAGACCGTTGGGATACTCTACGAGACGTTCGACATGAGTAAGTGCTTTGATTAGCGTCGAAATCACAAGGAATTCATATTCCTAAAGTCTTTGTCTTACCTTGCATTGTTTTAGCTTATCCAAATGGGAATAATAAAAAGATATGTTGAAATACTATTGTTTTCTGCTACTTTCTGATTGGCTCAACTATTATCCATTATCATACCACACCCTAAAGTGTACGTATACTTTGGTATAAAAGTCATACACCAAGCAAACATTCAGTTACCATTCTGAACAAGACAAGCTAGAAGCGCAGTATTCCGCTAAAACCAAAGCATCGTTGAACAAAGTTACCGGTAAGCAACATAGAACTAGAAAAAACCCTCAGTTACTGTTATTATAGAAAACATATCTATAATCCGTTCTCTGTTTCCTATCCTAAGGTACGAACATTTAGGAAATTCGTTGCCTGGATTTGATAGGACAATTTGAGATAAATTTTGATTGAGTTGGGGAAATATTTTTGCCTATAAAGATCATTCAGACCAGAAAGCACTGAATAATTAGTAAAAGCCTTTTTTTTTAGTCCACTTTGATCATTTATGAGATCTTAAAATCCTTACACTGTATCCCGATGTCAACTTCCATCATATTTCCAAGGTATGGAAATATCTGATGTTGGAAGTCGCGACTTCCAAGACTTTCAGGGTATTTCCATACTCTTGAAATAACTTCAATGATATTTCTGTGTGTTTTTTTTAACTTGCATATGGTATGAAAACGTATAGCGTAACTAGCCATTTCCAAAATATTTCAATCACTTGGAGCGCGCACGATTTTTCCAGTGTTATATAATGACCAAATAATCTATTCTACACTTTTTCAATTCCATATTTCAGACATGGGAAGTTTTTGGATGAAGTTTTCTATTCTGATCGCATTGGTCTTCATGATAGACAATGCAGTAAGTATACATATCTTTATTAGAATGCTTTTTTAAAAATTTAATTCATTTTGATTTGAGTTCTATATCTTTTCTTCTGTTTTCATTTTACCTTCCCAAACATAGTATTTCAGTTCTTCTCTTCTTTTCGTTAGTTCTCTTTTGTCTTCTCTTCATTTCTTTTCAATTCAAATTTTTCAAACAAAATATGAAGGCGAATTGGTTCCATAAAAAGCAAGGTGGTGTGTAATGCATCTAGGCATGATCTCAACAGTAGCTCCAAAAGGAGTTGCGATTTGGCAATGACCGAGGCAATGAAATCCATGGGTATTTATGCCATTTAAAGAAGCAAAAACTCAGCTCATAAATCTGTTTTCGAGATTCTATAAAGCTGCAGCTGCACGAAGTTATCGTCCGGAGTTTGAACTGTGATTTTTCTGTGCACTGATTTTGATCAACCCAGAGATTATTAGAGATTGTTTTAGGGTATTGATGAAATTTTCAAAATTGATAGTACTTGAAGAAACGAAATATGAAGTCAAACTGGTTACATAAAAAGCAAGGTGCTGTGAGTAAGTGGGTGTGTATTACATATGCCTGCTTCACCTGAAAATATGAACCCAATCGATTTTTTCACACTCGCATGCCACGGTATGTTTGAGCTTTACTGACATCCATTTATTGATCTATATAATATCAGACCGCGGTTTCCAATTTGAAGTGGGTAAAGGCTTCCTACGGTGAAGTCCCGGCATATGCTGTAGCAGGAGGGGAAGACTTTCCAGGAGAGGTAAGTTTATTCAGGACAGTAATTCCTCCCGTGAAAAGCCTATAGACATGCTAAGAGATGCATTCTAGGGTTCACAGGGTCTCTTTCGTTGAGCAAGTAGTGTATATCTTGGGTGTTGACCGACTCTATAAGAAAAATTTTTCAAATGGATTTTGAGTCATTGATTTTGATTTTTTTTTTTTTTTTTTTTTTTTTTGCTTGGTTTTTTGTTTGTTTCAATTTCACAAATTGGTTTTATGTATAAGCGTAAGGAATAATGAAGAAAAACTTCTAGTTTAGAGGTTTTATTCTTTTCAATATAGCAACCGTAGCTGATGAATAGATAAGACACCCCCTATTACGAATTGTAAGAGAAGGTCGTGCGCTTTTTCATTTATAGTATACTCAACAAAATATTCCATTTCTTAACTTCGTCTCTGTTGCCAAATGTCTTCAAAATAAAAAATCAAGGACAAATATTTTAGTATTTTATGACAACATGTTACATGACTTTAAACATACATACTTTCCCATAACAAACTAATAGTTACTCGATTCTACGTATATATATACATATATACAAGTTCAATTAGAGATTAATTGTACTCTTTTTATACAATTGGAATCTAGTAATTTGGTTTAGTGTACTATAATGATTGTCCCATAACACTATGACGTCGCATCAAAACGATCTATTGTTTTAACGCTTAAGATCATGGTCGTCAGAGGAGGCAAAATAGAAGCAAAACGAATTAAATCACAAAAAAATGGTTAATTAGAAGGGGAAAGGTGATAACAGAGAAATGTTGTACTAAATATCCCGAACGAAAGAGAATTTTGCCTAAATTCCTATCATTCTTGCCCATGTAAACAAGCTGTGACGTCATATAGGTCAATTTGAATGATATGAAGTAAAAATAAATAAATGGGATTTAGCAGTGGC
This sequence comes from Actinia tenebrosa, assembly GCF_029948245.1. Taxonomy (NCBI): domain Eukaryota; kingdom Metazoa; phylum Cnidaria; class Anthozoa; order Actiniaria; family Actiniidae; genus Actinia; species Actinia tenebrosa. The sequence goes on from NW_028292582.1 coordinate 18,284,923, forward strand.
ATTTCTACAGAGTAGCTATTCACCCACTGTCATTTCAATTGAAATTTAGGAGTTGATTTTTGCGGAGGGAGGAAAGCCCTTGAAGCACAGGAGAGAACCAACAAACAACTCAACTCACATACGACACCGAGCTCAACGGGACTCGAACCCGGGTCGCACTGGTGAGAGGCGAGCGCTCTCACCGCTACGCCACCCGTGCTTTCCGAAGTAGTATATACCCTAATATTTGAGCCCCAGTTTTCAGAATACGTGCACGTTGACCACCATTTATTACACACTACATTTTTTCAGGTTCTGTACGTTGCCAGAATTCAATTGTCCACTGGCCTCACTCCTGGAAAAATGGATCAATCCAGCAACATGGCCCACGCATCCTGGGGAGGAAAGGAGGAAAATAGCTACCACTATGAGATCCTCACTAACCCAGGATGGAAATCACATTTGGAATGGAAAAAGAGCAGTGGCTCCAATCCTCCTGCTAATGCTGTTGTTGGAGGTTCTGATAGCCGTAAGTACCCAAACCAGTAAAATCTTTATCTACTGTATATCATTAGAAAGTCAAAGAAACCAGAAATGTTATGCAGTTAATTAGACTTATTAGCAGATTGATATGATTCTGTATATATTTATTCTATATATCTGTATGTATTTTGTAGGCCAGCCCGTCTACGTGGTCAGGATTCTGTACTCAGATGGCCACATGATCCCAGGTAAAGCCTCCTACACCCAAGGATTGGCACACGTTGGTTATGGAGGCAAGGAATATGTAGCAAGGGAATGGTGGGTGCTGGTTGAATACACCAGGTCAGGACGAAAGAGAGGGATCTCCTCTCGCTTTGAATACCCTGTTTTACAAAGTGTCAAACCCCTGAAGCGAGCTCCCATTCGTGAACAGTGACGAGACCATGGGGGGAAAAATCAATGATTAATCGGTATTTATATTAGAATTAAAAAAAAAAAAAAAAAACAAGTTCGTAAGGGCTATAAATAAAGAATACCAATAAAAAAAAAGATAAAGGATGAAATGCTGTAACGAAATAAAAAAGCATCACAAAACTTTAGTGTCATGTTGCTCTTGTTGATATTCTTACATTTCTTTCTTTAGATTTCTCTAATTTATTATATTTGTGTCGCAAAGCCGGACAATCGGAAAAAAGGAGTGGATAAAAGCCTCCACCTAGATTTGCCATTTAGAAGCTGCCATAGGAAAACATTATTCACAGTGGTTTTTGTAGCCTTGATAATTCTTCAAGTGAGCCTTGAAGTGATTGGTGAAATATAAATGTGTGTAGTATTCTCGGTGTCGGAAATAACGTTAGCCTGCGTGGCGTCCTCTTCCCCAATCCCCCAGAGTCGCCACGCAGGCTAAAATAACGTGCGCTATTTGTACCAAAGATTACCAATAATGAGAAAATATAAGTATATTTACGGAAGAATGGTAGGGGTTGCTAGGGGTTAGGTAAAGCCAATAACACTGAAATTATAAAGAATGGGTAGAAAAGAAGATTATAATATTAATATTAAATTACAATATCGATAAGTATCTCTACATATTGGATTACATATATTTGTTTATTTATTTATATTTATACGTACTGTAAATAAGGATGCCAGTTGCACGTATGACGTCACACATATATTAAAATGCAATGACAAAATCACTGCTCATAGAAATGGCGGACGAGCTTTTAACAATTTTCGGAAGTAGAATTAAGACGGGAAAAGTTTCTTTTTCGAACCAATTATTGTTTATTGGTGAATATTATAACCTATTTGAGCATATAGATAATATTTTCGTAAGACCAGCACTTTAAAGGGAAGGAAGGAAAGATTCTAGTCCAGCGACTCGGAAAAATATTATAATCCAGAGCAATAGAACGTAGATTCGTAGTCGAAAATCCAATGCATCTATTTTAAATGTGTAGGGTAAGATCAGGTCAAGAACGAATGAAGCGAAACCCGAGCCAAATTAAAACCACTGACTAGGAGAAATTAAAGTAGGGTGTACAACGAACTGAGGCAAAATGAGTTCAAACAAGAGAGCATAGATAGGAGAAGGATACTTTTTAATATCGCGAGCGGCATGCGATTTCTCGGTTTGGCTATTTTTGAAAATTGGATGCAGTTTAAATTTCGCCTTGCCCTACTCATTTTTTCAGGGTAAGACTCAGTTATTTCATCATAGTCAAAATATTAACAAATGCCAACTGCAAAGAAAACAATGTATAACTTCAACAATACAAACACTTAAATGTCACAGATTTTACATGAAAACAAACTTCAGACTAAACCCGAGTAACAGAATTGGAAACTGGTACTAAAATTAAAATCGGCTTCACCAATACAAAAACTTCGAAATGTCACACTGAGACTTTCCCTAGAGCACATGAATAGCTATGAATTTCGAACACAAAGTCTAGGTTAACCCTAAGGCACAAAACAACAGACGGACATCGGACAATGGCCGCCCAGAATTGGAACTTGTCCGTTGAAATATTTGTCTTCCCGGTCATTTTGACCAGTAACGTTGAGCCAAAAAACTAATTTGGCGTATCATCATGACCGGCCAATCACCGGCCCTGTAACACTGAGCTCGAGTACACTGTGTTCTTTAATATTCAAATAAGACACGGTTGGCTTTTGCTTTTGTGAACACTGCGGTCCCAATTACAATATTTTATTAACATGTTGTTTGTAAGACCTGCCTATAACATTTCGGTGTTATGTTTTTTTTTACAATAGAATAGACCATTTCTGAATTCCCTTCCACAGTAAATGTATTTGGCTGCATGAAGACAACACAAAAGCTCAGTTAGCTTCCTAATGGAGGCATAACCTAACCAAGGCTTTGTGTTGGGCTTGGAAACTATAAATGTATGAACACATGTTGTTTAACCTCGACTTCGAGCCATTGTTTTGTGGTCATTGAAGTGAATTTGGAAAAGTCTTAGGCCTAGGGCAAACGTCGAACTTTCCATGCACCGAACTTAATTACATCAAAGAATGCCGCCTCATTATCACCTGATATCCATTGTTTTTAAAGAGTTCGGTGCATGGAAAGTTCGACGTTTGCCCTAGGCCTTAATTATGCTTAAAAGTAAAGGCAGTGTAACTTTTAACTTAAAGTCGAGTACATGACTCATTGACTAGTCTTGTACCATGAGAATGTGGCTAAGCATTTGTTTCCAATGGTTGGTAATCTGTTGGGAGATAAAGAACCAAATGAATTGTTAGAAATAGCCAGTGTTATTGCCATAGTGGAAATTCGCAAAGCGCAGTAAAAGTAGTATATTCAGCACCGTTCGAGCCCGGTTTTTGCGCCTGAAATGCGCCTGAAATGCGCCTGAACCGTTCGCGCTCCTGATTGGTCCATTTGATAAGTCGGAAATGACGTCAGGATTGCGCCTGAACTCATTTGCATTGCGCCTGAACTGAAATAGATTCCTATTGGTCCGCTCGAACAGGTGGAAATGTATGACGTTACAATTTATTAGCATTGCGCCTGAACCGCAAGTAATTATATGTTGAAAGGAGCAATCTTTATCATTCTTCCTCTCCTCCTTGCCCTTACGATATCACGTAGTTACCGATCAAGAGAACTAAACCATGAAGTTGAGAAGTGGTCGTGTTCTCAAACCTGTACTGTTCAAACGCAGAACAGGACAAAAAGCAATAGCAAATCTCGTGAAACAAATGAGAAACTTAAGCATTGATGAAAAAGACCAGAGAGTTGAAACTGAGGTTATGGGGGACCTAAAGACATTTTTCAGATTTTTATTCTATCAATGCTGTGAAGACCTTGGAAACAAAGTCAGGTTGACGGACATAGAAAGAGTCCAAGGACGAAAGCCAAATTTTTACGAATTGATAAACTGGAAAGCAGATAAGTTCTTTTGGCTAACGACCTTCCAGGAAGCCCTGCGTCGTATGCAATTCAGACTTCCCTTGCCAATATTTTTAGAAGCTTTTGATGTTTTTATGAAGTATGAACATGTTTCAGAAGATCCCGAGTGCCTAAGACCAGTCCTGAGAAACTACCTCAACGAACTTTACAATAATAACGACAGTGAAAAAATGATTCAACTGATGGAGGAACTAAACCAAGTCAAAAGCCATGCCTTTTCAGTATCTGACAAGAAAATCTACCTCCAAGAGCTTGCTAGTGACTTGGCATCACAAATCGTCAACCCTTGGTTCACCAATCACTCCAATATCATATCTTGGGATGATTTTTTCCAAAACTCCAAATCAAGAATTTGCTATATCCCTGAAGCCAATGGTGGGCGTACTGTGAGAAAACTGCTTCTCGCGACATGCAATTTTTCCATGTTTTCAAGCCCCAGCTACCAATACAGGATTCTCAAGACTGGAGAAAGTTTCACTAGCCCCGAAAAAGACATCCGCAAGGCATTTTTCCTCCACAAAAAGTGTACGGATAAAAATGCCCAACCCATTGCATGACATTCAGAGAATTTGAGAACTTTGAACATTTAAACTATTAACTATCATGCCGTGTGCTCTAATAGTCAAATATTGTAATAAAATTCTTTGAAATCTCAAACAAAAGTGTTTCTTCATTAATCGATTATTGAAAAGAGCTCCACACTCCCCAAAACACTGTGCGCGCTAAATTATGAGCGGTATTAGATATAAAGAGCGTGATCCATTCAAGCTCTCGATCATTTGCTCGAAATCATGGACCCCTTCACATTTGCCGAAAAGCAACTTATTTTGATTTACGCATCTGAAGTGTGTAAACAGCTCCACCAAATTGATGAAAATCAGTGTTGTGGCTGTAAAGATAAAACTAGTAACAGCGAGTGTCTGATGCTAACGGAAGATGAAAAGATAGAAGTCAATTTTGACTTGGCCCTAAAGAATGTGATCCTTAAAGTAGTAAATGATAAAATTATGGCGAACATGTCACCATTTAGATTATCCTATACCACAAAAATTGGACTCGAATCATGGTTGCGGAGCGACCCAATCTCCTCACGTCCTGATTTACAGAAGAAAGTCAAAGGCACCGTCAAGATCGTAGGCATATATTAAATGGAGTTCTCCGATGACATCAGCAATTGTTTAGAAATATATAAGAACCCCAGCACTAGACTACAACAATCATTTCTCATGTGGTGGCTGCTCATGCTGTTTACGATTATTCCTCTGATCTTTTGCTGGGTACGAGACTCTTATCGCTGTCCACTTTGGAATATCCACGAACAAGTTGATGGTGAATATCGACATCAAGATGTCCAGTACGATAACTCAAAGTATCTCTTGTGTCGACAATGCCGTGGTTGTGATTGTCAGTGATGAAGTGGAGATGGTTGCCAGAGCCAAGATTCGATACGTCCTTGAGTTCTTTTATGTCGAACTCTGTCGGAGAGAAATGATGAAGAAGCTGACAAAAGAGTGTGAAGGATGCGAAAACGATTGGCCAAGTGAGCGCCATCATATATGTTTGATGACCAGTGATCATGATTTGTGGACTTTTTACTTTGAAGATGTTAAAAATGTGATCGATTTAAACATGATGCAAGATGTGTGTGCAGATCTTGTCAAGCTGGTGGATGTGTCTATGTCCTCAGAATGGGAAGCCTTTGTTTCCAACCTACCAAGCATGAACTCTAGTGTAGCAATGATGATAGCAAGTGATATGTCATTTCCCGATAGATATAACAGACCGATTGTGAACTTTGTAAATGACATGTGTGATGTCAAACAGAATACTCGTGAACTATCTTCAGAACTATTCAGTGAGTTTGTAAATGCTATGAAGAATTAAATAAATGTTACAGTTTTCGTATCGAGAATCATTTTTTGTCTGACTCCAAGGGGTAAAGACATGGGTTGTTTTCCACCATCCTATCAAATAGGTATTGAACGGTTATTTAATCGCATACGCTGCATCTTAGCGTGCTGTGGAGGGACGATTGTAGTCAAAAACTCAGAGTTTTGCGATGGACAAAGTCCTCAACCAGATCTACTACGATCTTCGAAGCGCGGGAAGTTTTTCGGGGGTGGATGCTGTTTTCCGTGCCGCAAGAGAAAAGGGATACAAAAAGATCAATCGTAAGCAAATCAGAGACTGGCTAAAGAGACAAGAAGTGTACACGTTACATCAGCCTGCTCGTCGAAGATTTCCTACCAATAGAGTGATCGTATCTGGAATAGACTCCCAATTCCAAGCTGATTTAGTGGACTTGAGTTCTCTAAGTAAATACAACGATGGATACAAGTACCTGCTGACATGCATCGATATATTTAGCAAGTACGCCTGGGCTATTCCTCTAAAGACCAAATCGGGGAAAGACATACTGGATGGTCTAATAAAAATCTTCGAGTCTGGGAGGATTCCTCAGAAGTTTCAGACCGACAAGGGAACAGAGTTTCTTAATCGTCTTGTCCAAAACTATTTCAAGAAAAATAATGTACACTTTTTCGTCACTCATAGTGATAAAAAAGCATCGGTGATAGAGCGCTGGAACCGTACATTAAAGACTAAAATGTGGAAATACTTTACCTTCAAAAACACTTGGAGATACATTGACGTACTTCCAGACCTTCTCAAATCTTACAACAATAGCTTTCACCGCAGTATTCGAATGAAACCCGTGGAGGTCAACAGGAAGAATGAATCGGTGGTTTGGCACACCTTGTATGGAAAAACCGTTACAGAACCTATTCGCTACAAATTTGGAGTTGGCGATCAAGTCAGAATCAGTAAAGCTAAGAAGATCTTTGACAAAGGTTATTTACCAAACTGGACTACTGAGACATTTATCATATCGGAAAGGCTCCCAAGGCGACCACCAGTTTATCGTCTAAAAGACCTACAAGGAGAAGTCTTAGGGGGTGTGTTTTATGAAGAAGAACTTCAAGGTGTTCAAAAAGACGATGATGTTTATCAAATAGAGCATATCTTGAAAAAACGAAGAGTGAAAAATCACTTAGAGTATTTTGTTAAGTGGAAAGGGTATCCAGATAAGTTTAATTCTTGGGTCCCAGCTAGTGATGTAAAAGATTTATAACTTTCTGAATATCTAATAAAGTTTTAATTGTCCAAAATTCGCTGTTGTGTGTCTCAGTATAAATACCTGTTCCAAATGCTAAAGCACTCACTAAAACCTTGGCGGTCATGGAGAACACGCAGTTTTATGTGTGGTTACCCTCAAACAGCAGTATGGATGTATTTCCATCCAATACTCTCTCGGAATTTCGAGTCCACCTTCCTCAACCCATACAGCTGACGGGTGATTGGGAAGTGGCTTTGACGGAGATTCAATACCCTCATAGCTGGAATAACGTTCGCGGAGATTTTTGGAATCGATTTTATATCCGAAAGGGGAAGTCATTAGATATGGAAGTGTTTATTGTGCCCCAGGGTCATTACTCTTCATTGGAGAGCATTATTGGCAAGATGAACGATTTGGTCAAGGCGACTAAATACAAAGATACAGTATGGTTCTCTCATGAAACGCTCAATCACAAGGTTACAGTCCATGTGAGGAATGACTATTCTTTAATCTTCTCGGATTTTGGAAAGATGTTGGGATTTTCTGAAGGCCATGTGATCTCAAAGACCACTACGGCTGAACGAGAGGCAGACCTGGATTTGGGATTCCACAACCTGTACGTCTACTGTGATGTGGTGCAGCCACAGGTAGTTGGAGACTCTCAAGTTCCTCTGATACGAATAGTCCCTGTCGAAGGAAAAGATGGTGAACGCGTTAGCAGGTCATTCTTAACCCCACAGTACCTACCAGTCAGCAGGAAGCAATTTGAGACGATCGAGGTGAATATAAGGCAAGATACAGGTGTGAAAGTCCCATTTGAATCTGGAAAAGTGTTGGTGACGTTGCATTTCAAAAGATCGTCTCCTTATTTCAACTAACCATGCCACATTCGAACGCTGAGTATTACAAACATTACTATGTTAACCAGGCCCAACAACGAGGAGGGAGTCTGGCTGCCTTCCACGGATCACCCGTGCAACGAGGATATGGATTGGGCTCTATGCTTAAAGGTCTTTTTCGTTGGGCTATGCCTCACGTGAGCGCTGGCGCTCAATCTCTTGGTCGTCAGGCCCTGAAAGGGGGTTTGGGGGTGGCTCGCGATGTTATGAGTGGTCAAAATGTAAGTGATTCCTTAAAAACAAGAGCAGGAGAAGTTGGCCGAGCAGTGATGAAGGATATGATAACTCGGAAACCAGGACAAACAGGAGGAGGAAGAAAGACTACAAAAAGGAAGAATCAAAGGAAGCCTGCCATTTCACGTCCAGCTAAGAAGCAGAGAACATCATCAGCTAAGAAGCGAGACTTCAATTTCTTCTAATGGCACAGTCAAAATTTCACGAATGCAGCAAGTCCGAACTTGACCTCTTTGCTGTACCACATGTTCAAACCAATATTGAAAAGGGACAATGGGTTGAGTACTTTCCTGTGTCTAACGTTACCGATTCTGGCCCTATTGAATTCAGTGTATCAGGAAGTGGAGAGGAATACACAGATTTGAGACAAGCATGGATCTACGTTAAAGCTAAGGTTACCAAAGCCAACGGTGGAGATTTAGATTCTGCTACCGATAAAGTTGGACCGGTCAACCTATTTCTTCAATCCCTCTTCAGTCAAGTCGATGTCAGTCTAAACGAAAAAGTCATCTCCGATTCCACCAACACCAACCCCTATCGAGATATGATCAGCACTTTATTGACTTATGGTGCTGATGCTAAGAAATCGCAACTTTCTGCGGAACTGTTTTACAAAGACACTGCTGGAAAGATGGATGTCGCGGATCCCGTTGCCACTAGCCACAACACCGGACTGAATACCCGATACAAGTTTATCAAAGACAGTTCAACGGTGGAATTGATAGGACCTCTTCATTCAGATTTATTTTATCAAGATCGCTTACTACTGAATGGAGTCACCATACGCATACGATTGAATCGAAGTAAAAATGCCTTCTGTCTGTTGTCTGCTGTCGTTGGAGCTGATTATAAAGTGGTTATTTCCCATGCCAGTTTGTTTATCAGAAAAGTGAAAGTGACGTCAGACACGTTCCTTGGTCACGCAGCAGCCTTACAGCATTCGCCAGCCCTCTATCCCATACGAAGGGTAGAATGTAAAGTACTTTCCATTCCAAGCGGCAACATGTCTTTCACCCCAGATGATGTATTTCTAGGACAAATCCCCAAACGGATTGTTTTGTGTCTTGTCGAAAATGCTGCCTTCAATGGAGCTTATAACAAGAATCCGTTCAATTTCCAACATTTCAAAGCCACTCAAGTCGGGATCTATGTCAACGGAGAAGCTCAACCACTCAAGGCACTGCAGCTGAATTTCGAAAAAGAACAGTATATCATGGGGTACATGAGTCTGTTCTCTGGTACCAACACCTTGTATCACGACCAAGGAAATGAAATCACCAGGCAAGAGTACCCAAAGGGCTACACGATCTATGCTTTTGACTTGAGTCCAGATCTTTCATCCGGTCCTCACATCTCTTCTATAAAGCAAGGAAATCTACGCATTGGGTTTCAGTTTGCTGAGGGTCTTCCAAGTACCGTCAACTGCATCATCTACGCCGAGTTCGATTCTATGATTGAGATCGATTCGAATAGAATGGTAACTTACAACTGGAGCGGCTAGATGAATACCAGACAAATTGCTGCTGTTTTGAAAAAGGATCCGTTTACGAGACCTCAGTTTCAAGGTGTTTTTTCATCAGACTTATTGCCCAGCCAGATACGACGATACCCAGCAGCCTTTGTGGCTAACGTCGACCCGAAAGGCCAGCCTGGGTCACACTGGTGTGCCTTTTATTTTACCAAGGATCAAGAAGGCGAATTTTTTGATTCTTATGGACTCGGACCTAAAGAATACGTTCCGACATTTCAAGATTTCTTGAGAAACAACAGTATAGACTGGAGATACAACCAGAAATGCTTGCAAAGCCTAGATTCTAACGTGTGTGGACACTACTGTTTGTATTATTTACTCAACCGCTGCAGAAATGTCAGCATGAAAGCTATTGTAAGTCGTTTTAGCAACAATAAGAGGTTAAACGACAATTTTGTGCATCGATTTATTGTTAGACATTTTAGTCGAACTTATAATCATCTTAAGAAACATGTATCCCATCAAACTTCAAGGAAAAAAGTAATAAACAACATGTGAATGAAGTATATTCGTTTATTTATTCATTTTCAAACAACACTTGCATACAGCGAATCAAGATCGAAACGTTAGCCAACGTCTCGGGGGCTGTCTAGGTCTTATACTCCTAATAGTTCCTGGCGTCTTATCTGAAGGGGGTAAATATGGCAGCTCACGGTAGAGACTACGCTTTGGAGTTGGGCCTCGCGGAAGATTCACAGGTGGAGGGGTAGGCAACAGCGCACTTGGATCTTCTTGATCACCCATTCGAGATTTGAATTCTCTCAGTGCTCCCCTTCTTCGTTCATTTCTGACCAAATCTTCAGGAGCGTTCATCTTAGCAAGACCCCTTGCAAAGACTTGCCATCCTATTGGATCCACACCTTTGCGTTCTCTCATAAAATCACCTATTAAATCAACTACATGGGAGCCTGGAAGAGGTCGGTCTTCAAAACCAGCTGCCCACGACTATCCCATTTCATGATTTCTGGGTTTTCCCTTATTTTTTCAATGAGCAGCTTGCCACGATTTTTGAGAGACTTGGGTAAGGCACTGATTATGTCGCGCTCAATTTTATCCTGTAATTCCGGTCTTGAAGTTTCTGGCATTGCTGTTTTCTCCTCTCCCTCCTGTGGCTCCTTTCGATGATCTGGACTAGTTTCGAATTTAATTTTCATGGGTTCATCTCTTCTCTGGTTGTAATAAGTGAGGTAGTTTTGAAGTGTTTGACTGTAGTGTTTGACTTTTTCTTCGTCTGATAACTCTTTGCTGTTCAAGACATCCTCCATGTCATGATCAAGCCTATTCAGCCTTGACGTCAGAGGTGCTGTTTGGATCTTTTCTCGCTGTCTCAACCTTTCCAAAGTCTGTTCAGGGACCAGAACCATCTTCCTGGTATTGTTCATTTTAGAAAATGTTCTATCACACTTAGGACTGGAGGTAGCAGGAGAGACAGGAAACTTCCTCCTTTCTGGACCAAGACCTTTCGCTTTTGTGTCAAAGGGACTTGATTATCCACTAATGCTAGCAAAGATTTTTTAAATTTATAGAGTTGTTTCTTCTGTCGTGGTGTGACGGGTACGGTGGACTTTAGAATATTATACACACATTCACAAACACTCTTGATGAGGTCGTCGTCAGCAACTTTGAGTAAGGCTTTAGTTTGATGAGGTTTGCTCGTAGACAACACCTTTAGATGATGGAAGTTGTTTCTCACTCGCCGACTCATGGTAAACTAAATTATCCAGTAGAAAGCACAATGCTTTATAGTTTTTTCACGTAAGCGTATTGTGTTTCATCGGGAAAGATGCTTGTTCGTAGTCGAAAGTCTTCCAAAGTCTCTGGTTTGAGGTCACAAAGCAGGTATCCGTGGGGCTTCGTTGTGGCGTCGTTAAAGGCTTCTTGCATGTACTTCACATGACCTGGAAACATTTGCTTAGCCAAGTGGTTGATTTGGCTGCTGTCTCTTGGGGACTTGAAGAGGACCATGTAATGAGCGTTGAGGCTAACATTCCTTAACTCTTTACCTTGATGAAAAATATTTTGCAAAATAAAAATACACGAGAGGTTTTTGTGATGGCATCCTTTGGTAAAAATATTCGTTAGGCGTTTGTCATTGCTTACTTCATTCATCAAATCGTCAATAATTACGAGATTTTGAATAGATGGGTCAATGTTCTCTTCCAAATCCTGAGGTAGTCCTTCCACAAATGAAATATTTGGTACGGTAACCATCATCTCGTCATATGCAGGTTGGTGCATGCCATAACACCATATAATATTCTGAGGAACCCCATCGAACATAACATCAGCATTTTCTAAGAGTCGTTTAACGAACTGAGTTTTTCCACAACAAGAGGGTCCAGCGACAATGGCTCCAAAAGGGTGCTTTAGTCTCGTGTTCATTTCAACAGTAAATGGACCAAAAATCATTTGTCGACTGATTTATATAACTTTTTCTCCGATGGAATAAGCCAATCGCAATTTTTTCTGGTATATTTTCGAACAACTTTAAACTGTTGAAGTTTCGCTTCTTGTAAATAAGGTTTTCTCTGTTCCGTTGACAAATCGTGAACTTGGGCTAGATGATTAGAAAGTTTCACTAGATATTTTGAACCACAAGTTGGCACTGGGCAAGTCTTACAAATGCGTTGACTCATGCTATCAATATTATGTGTTAACGAAAATGAAAATAGAATTTGGAAACGAGGAGTTTTATCGAAATTCGAGGGACAAAAGGGATAAAAGGGACAAAAGCATATCTGTGTTTCGTGTTTTGAAGAGTCTTTATTTAATTAAAATAAACACTGTCAAAACCTATCAAACAATCATCATATACTATGTACACATTCATTAAATTCAGGTTAGTTAAATATCTAAGGGGATTGTTGTTATACCATCCTCTAACACTTTTCGCTTGGGGTAAAAGTATGAAAACCCATTTCTGATTTGATTATATGTGTAAACACTGTTATTCACAACTCTGAAACCTTTGTTTACACCACTACTACTTTGTTTAGTTTGCAAGACACTAAGGTATTTGTCTTTGTTTACTTCACTACATCTCTTTGAAACACCCTTACAACTGTATTTATCGTTCGAACCAAAGAAGTAGTAGGTTTTCGAACAAAGACCTATGATTCCCTCCCCTGACCACTCCTCTTTAATAGACCCGGAGTTCGCTTATCGTATGCTGCGTTTGCTGCACTGTCGGTTCTTGGAAACCAGTTGCATATATCTTGATTATAATCCTCTTTCAACTCAGGCCTCACTAATTCCTCTATACTGTTACCTGAGATAGCGATATAGGCCGAGTCCGCATCCATTTCACAATATTGGAAATAATTTCTGTCTACATATTTGTCAATAAAATCAAAGTAAAACTGAAGCATACGCAATTTTGCATATTGATATACAAAGAATCCGATCTGAGGAGGTAGATTTAACTTAATGTTTTTCTTACATGACTGCACTTCGTATGTGTTTTTATCTATGCTGTCTATCTGTCTAAAGAAGGGTGAATTTATCAGTCGAGAGGCTTGAGATTCTTCACAGAACTTGGTATTGCGATGCCGTTTTGATCGGTAATAGTCTTACTTGTTTTGGACATGTTTGAATAGAGAAAAGGATCTACAACCAAACGGGCCATCGGGCCTTATGGGGCCACAAAATGCCACTTCGGGCCAAATCGGGCCTAATAAATACATACAACACAATATAAAGCTTTCATTTTCCGTCAGTCACTGGTCAAGTAAATATGGGTCGAACGCGAATAAACTGTCCTGTCTTTGGATGTGGAAGCACCAATCTTGCTCGACTAGCAAATCATCTCGATCAAGTTCACCGTATGGATACCGACGAACGTGCCAAATGGTTAAAATGGAGTAAAATCGGAATATGTGCGCCTTTAGAGGATGAAGAAACTAGAGCAGATAACAAAGAAATATGTATAGAGAAAATTTTAGAAAGACTTATTAAGCGACAAAAGGATATGGAAACAAACTTTAATAATTTCCTTAGAGTACCACTTGGAAAATCTGTAGTACAAAAGCGAAAAAAACCACTGCCTACGAAAAAAGAGCAACGCTTAACAGACAAGAAAGATATGATCGCAAAGAATTGGTTGACCTTGTAATTCGTAAATAATTCGTATATGCTACCGATTCTGGTATCCAATCTGAAGAACATAAAAGACAGAAACGAAAATTGTTGTTAGTAGAAGACGGTGCTGTGTATAAAGTTAAGCGATCTAGGTTGGAATACACTGTAAAAGCAGGACAATTTATTTAAAAACATACGCTCGTGTAACTCATTTTATTAGTTGTCAATATACACACTGTAGTACTTTTCTACCTATAAAATAAATAAACTATACAAAGAACTATTATAATGTAGTCGTATCTCTTTGTTTAACTACACCCGTCAACTGATAAGATTTTGACTTAAATTTCTCGCTCCACTGCATTTTGTACCACCCCATCTTTCTCCCTTTTGAAGTCGAAATAGGTTGATCAGTCGCTGCTCCACTGCCTTTAGGCTTTACATTTATATTCGCACAAAGGACCTGAACAAACATTCAGCGCAACCTATTTATATAATCTCTGCTGAGTCACGATTTCGTAATACTTTTTCGCGCCTTTATACACAAAACTTATCAGTATGATAATTTTCTGACACTCCGTTCCCGCCATTTCGATAATCTATGAAAATGTACAGAGTTGACGTCACTTCCTAATATCACTTGGACCAATCAAAACCGAGTATGGTTCAGGCGCAATGCAGATGAGCTTTGACGTCATTTCTTGCAGTCCGAATTGACAAATTAGAACAGAGTATGGTTCAGGCGCAATGCACATGAAATTTGACGTCACTTCCCTCTGTCCGAATTGACCAATCAGAACCGAGTATAGTTCAGGCGCAATGCACATGATTTAGGTGCAATCCTGACGTCATTTCCGACTTATCAAATGGACCAATCAGGAGCGCGAACGGTTCAGGCGCATTTCAGGCGCATTTCAGGCGCAAAAACCGGGCTCGAACGGTGCTGAATATACTACTAGTAAAGCATTACAATAGGAATAGCACAGCACAGCACAGCACAGCACAGCACAGCACAGCACAGCACAGCACAGCACAGCACAGCACAGCACAGCATAGCATAGAGTATCACAGCTTTGCATAATATTGCACAACATATAATAGGGCAGCACAACAAAACATATAGCATAGTAGAGAAAGGCACATCAAACCAAATCATAGCAGACAATAGCACAAACCACATCTAAGCACACCATAGTGCTCACAGCACAACACAGCAGTAGCAAATTACTGCATTAACAATCAAAATGCCCTGTTGAAACTTTTAGCCCAAACTTGTGTGCAATGAATGACGAGACAGTTTCACGGGAGTGTTTTTGAAGGACGCAATTTAGTCCTGTAATTTGTTCATGACACAATTTTCAGTTGCACAAGTAAAAAGAAGTTCTAATTTTCACGAAACATTCTTGCGACGAAATTTTCACAAAATCTAATTTGTCGTATTTCATAATGACGTCACATCAAAACAAACTATAGTTTTAACGCTAGGGATCATGGTCGCTGGAGGGGGATGGAATGACAACAACACATTTTAAATCACGATGAAATTTGGTTTATGAGCTGGTGAAGGCAAGAGCTAAATATTACGCTAAATGTCTCGAAAGAAGAGAATTAAGCTTAAATTTAGCCTAAATTTCTATCATTTTAGCCGATGTAAACAAACCGTGACGTCATTATGAAATAGGGTTATACCGTGTAACAACCCAGCCAGTGACACTAGTCTGGCGAGGCTGTTACAAACGAGTTTCAGCCAAAAGTTCAACATGTAACACGGCCTAAAGCACAGTACATCATAATAGAACCCCTAACCTTCTCTCTAATAATCAGCATCTACTGGAACAAGCCCAAGACCTTTCAGTGCAGCCACAGCAGCTTGTGCCTTGGCATGCTTCTTGTTGCTACTGACAACAGGGTGTTGATATTCATAACCATTCACTGCAACCTTAAACAGAAACTGCTTAGAATGGGGTGGCCCTTCATCGAATATCAGAGTAAACTCTGGGACTTGCCACTTTCTTCTTGCACAGTACTCCTGAAGAGATGATATAGGGTGTTTCCCTGTTGAAAAATGGTAAATCATCAATTTGTTATTTTCCTTCTTACTAGGTATTATCTATTCCATTTGTTTATTGTCGACCACAGGTAAAATATTTCCTAACTTTATTGTGGATTTATTAACCATTCTTAGGTTGACGAAAAAAACTGGGTCGTGTAAGGTATCGTAGTGCATTGTGCGGCTGTTTTAGGGTACTAAATAGACGCTAACTTGGAAATATGTCCCTCAAACAGTCCAAAAATGCACTGCAACTCGACCCAGCCTCCTCAACCTCGGAAGATGTGATCAAACGATCAAACATCACAAAAGATAAAATGCACATCCAATGTCCAATAGGCATCCAATGCCATTGACTTCTTGAAAAATACCTGAAACAAGAAAGGCATTATAACAACCAGTGGAATTAATGACCCTGGCCTGAATTGCATCATTCTCTTCTTGGTTTATTTCCTCCGAAAAATCTTTTAAAGAGGAGGAAGAGAAGAAGGGGGAGAATTGGAATAAGGAGGAGAAGGGGGAGAAGGGGGGACAAAGGGGAAGAAGGGGGACAAGGGGAAGGAAAAAAGGAGAAGGGGGAGGAAGGGACAAGGGGAGAAGGGGACAGGGATAAGGGGAGAAGGGGAGAAGGGATCATATTTTACTTTGTATGGTCATTGGAATCTTTACCTTGCCTTTTCCCTTTCTCTTTCTCTGCTCTGTTTCTCCTTTTCCCCTTTTCTCCTTGGTTTCTCCTTGTCCTCTCCTTCCCCCCTCTTCCCTCTTCCCCTTCCCTCAGTCTCCTCAGAAGGATGGGTCCATTCGGATAAGTAAGGAGCAGAGAGTAACACAGAAGAGGTTGCAGAAATTCAGTACAGGATAGGTCATGTTTACATAAAAAACAAGAGTTTCCATGACCATTAAATGTAAAAGGGAAGGGCATGCACACTAACTGCAAGTCAAGGTTTATAAACAATATCTCTTGTACAGGAATATCTTGTGATAACGTAAACATGACCTTTAAGGGATGTTTAACAGCTATGTCCAGCTATTAAATATATTTATTTTAAAGGTTTGCTTGAAAATAACGAAATTAACTTATATTTAACTAGTTCAAGTAGATGTTTGGAGACTTGCACTTAATTTTTCACCCAGGTTTTGCGACCTTTCATGATTGTATGACTGTTTAAATTCAAGCTCTAGCCACTTCTTTGCTGGTTCCAATATATTGGCAACTCTCATAATTAAGCAATGGTTGCAATGGATTGAGTCCTTGCAGTTATACATTTACAAAAGGGCGTTGCTTCTGTTGAAGTCTCTTAATTTTTCTTTGTCAGTAGTACAATGTACACAAATATAATGCTGTTGCTTCAAGTGTAGTTCATTTTACATTGTCTAATATGTTTGATTGATTGCTGTCAATCACTGACAATAGTGTTAAACATTCCTTGTTTGTCAGCATTCCACATCAGCCAATGCTCACTTGAATCAAATGAAGATTGCTCAATGATGAAAATGAGTAGGTGAAAAAGATGGTCAAAGTAGAGACAGAAAGATTAATAGTAAAAAAACCGATATTAATGAGAAATATTAAAGAAATATTTAGTATATTTTTTAACTGTTACAGTAAGTCATGTGAGAGTGGGAGCTGAATCAGATACTAACCCCCACCATAATGTGTTTTGAAAGTGGCAGAATGCATACTAAAAAAAACTACTGTAGTTTGAAAGTCAGAGCACAGTTAGTCACAAATCGACTAGGAATTTAGCAGTTTAGGATTTGATTTTGGTAAATGGAAAAAAAAACCGGAGAACCATAGAAAACCCCTTGAATCAAGGAAGAGACAACAACTCTACCATCAATATACAGTAGACCTTTTTACCAATACAGCGGCCATCTTGAATTCTATTCCCTTAATGAAGACATTACAGGATGCCGAGGGGCAACTTTTGGAAAATTTATAGACTGACAGCACTGCAGTCAGGTTGTCTTTTTAATAACTTTACACTTTTCAATGAGAAGCGCATCTCAATAGCAATTAAATTTGCAGGTAGTTTGAACTGCATACAAAACACCAAGACTTCAAATAATTTGAAAATGCAACAAGCCACTCTATGCTTTATAAATTTTACATGTTTACCCCAGCCATAATTCAAGATGGCCATCAATTAGTAAAAATGTCTTTTTAAAGTAGATTAAATTTCATAGAAAATGATGACTGCCCATTCTTCTAATATTTAGATATATCAAGGTCCATAATAGAAACTTGCACAGTTAAGTTAATTTGCTCTACAACAAAGTTCTGGGTATGTCATTATTTTGCATTGAAACTCAAGGGTTTGTTTTATTTTAACTGTGAGGATTTAACCTTCATGATGCATTTGTCATACTCAGACTTTTTTACTGGGTTTTTGATATTTTGTGAACTTTGTCGCTTCGAGCTACTGCGCATGCTGAAATTTGGTTTTTCGTTTCCTGTCAATCAAAAATAATCAGTCATTATCTATTATGTTCTAGAAGCAATTTCACAATAAGTGGTTGAAATGTCTGAGTTAGCAGAATATTGAAAACCACAGGAAATGAAATGAAATGAAAAATGGTTTTTAACAAGGGCCAAATTTCATGTCATGTAAGTTGTTACAGGTGTCATCAACAGTATAAGAAGAAGTTTTTAAACTGTTTAATTTGAATGGAATCCAGGAGAAAAAAAAAAGGTCTATCCTTTAAAAAGCATTTCTCGTTGAAGTTTTTTAAAGCTGCCTTTAGTAATGAGATTTCAGGTGCAAACTGACATTCTCTTCTATAAAATTACAAAATTGACAAAACTGCAAATCTAATTTCTAATTATTTTAGGGTTTTCAGGATTGCCGCAAAGTTTAACTCATATCAAAGTTTGTCTTGGAGTTTGTATTTAGGTACAGAGTTAAGTTTATCAGATGCTCAGTTTCTAAGCATCCTAAACATTCTTTTAGCCTATGAACAGGTTCTTGGGAGAATGAAGGAGAGAAAGGTCGAAGAAGCCCTTCTCTACCACTCCCTCCTCCCCTAAAGAGCCTGTTCACAAGCTACTTAATAATGTGCCACATGACAATTCTGATAGCCATAATACTGTACTTCAGTTTTGGTACTTCAGTTTCCTGTGAACATCGATCAGTATTACCTTACTAGGTTGATTTTGCGTAGAATATCCATATGTTCCAATAATCAAAGGTCCATGGAATTTCAAAGTGTTTGCATTATTGTTGATGTATATAGTGTTCACGCATATTTGTGAAATTCTGACAAGAATGTCTTCAATCAAGGAACAACAGTATTTTACAATTCTGTCTATTTATTTTCAAAGAGAAATGTTTTCAATGTTAGTCTCTGTTTTGCCCCCTGAACGACCATTCAAGAGAAAGAAAGAAAAGAGCATCCATTCATTCATTTATTCAGCAAGAGAAGCTTTAATTTCATTCAAGTGAGCACTAGCCAAGCTACTGTACCTTACAGTCCCAGTTAGGAACAAGAGTATCCTGTTATTCCAGTCATTTGACATCACTATGGTAACCATATCCTCTGCTGTATGCTAAACTTGGTGTCAATAGGCCATGCAAACTAAATGGCTTGCTGACAGTGTATTCATGTCAAACACAAAGCCAAAAACCTTCTCTGTTGGAAAGAGGAATTTGAACAGACAAATCAGTGAGATGGAGTGCAAATCATTGCACTGCATTTCACTGATTTGTCAAGTAGGGAGGGGCAAGGAGGCAAGTACAAAACTTAAATTCCCTTTAGGATTTATTCCATAATTGTTTCCATTTGGAGAAGAATCAGGTTAAAGTTCAACCTTATCAATTGAGGGTTTATTCAAGGATTACAAAATTAATGGCAGCCAGAAAACAATTTAATTTGCATGACCTCCGGGTTATTTGATAAAATATAAAATGCTTACAGACATCAACCACAAACCTATTATACTTCAGCACTCCCATCCATCAACTATTGGAAAACTCTCAATATAACAATATTACACTTACTATCATGGTAAACTAACAAGCCGCATGGATCTAAGCCCTAAAAGAACAGGTGGGTTATTTATCCCATAGCTCACGATGACAAGACAGACCTCTTGACAAAACATAATTATTATAATAATAAATACAATTTTATAATAAATAAATAATTATTTCAGGTTTCTTACCTTGTAAATCAATAATCTGTTTGCTTCCACCACCTTTTTTGCCAACAGGTTTTTCAGTATTAGAGCTCAGGCCTTTCCTGTCAACCTTGACAGTAAGGGCAATGGGTTCTACCATCCCTTGTCCTCTCTTCCCCAGTACTTGTCCTGGCTCCCAGCCCATCTTCTGCAGCAGTTTCATGCCAACACCACCTGATATTGGGTTCAAGTTATGGAACATATCCTATGTTTGCAAAGGAATAACATTAGATACCGTACTGTACATGTACATGGATAATTAAAATAAGCTCCTCATTCTTTCAATCAATAGTCAGGGCTAAAAAAATGGTTGGCCAGTAGATATCAGATGAAACACTATTTTCTCGGTCCTCAACTACAGTATTAAAGACATCTGTGGTCTGGGTGGCATCATGGTAGTTTACCACTTGCCTCTCACTGCTTTGGTCTGGATTTTAGCCCCAGCTCAGGCTGAATTATATGCGAGTTAAGTTTGTTTGATGTGTTGTTCTCTCATTTGCCACAAGAAGTTTTCTCCAGTTTCTCTGGTTTTCCATAAAAATCAACATGTGATTTGAGTGTTGTAAAGCGTATGTTGTAAATACACCTATTTCAGAAATCGTTGTCACACCAAAAGCCTCAAGCAACAAGCCAAGACTGCAGAGAGCGCCAGTACTTTTAGCTGTAATTAGTTTATTCATGGTGCATTTTCATTTATTGACTTCACAAATTATTGTTCCAACCAAGGCTGCTTGAGATGATAATTAGTGTAGAGCTATAGCCACTTGCATGAACCATGAATAAATCAGATATAATTAAAAGTACAGACATTCTCTGGAGCCTTGGCTTGTTACTTGAGGCTCTTGGTGCGACAATTATCTTCGAAATAGGTGTATATGAAATATAGCAGTAGGGCATGATGGTCGTAGAATATAAATATGAAGACAAAGCTGTAAGTACCTTTCTTGCCCAGGCCTGATATCCAGTATTCATCTTTTCTTTTGGCATCATGTTCTTGGCCAGTTGTCCAGTAAACTGTCCAGGTTTGACGTTGGACTGGCACCAGCTGTTTAGTTTCATTTCCACTTCTTGTAGGGATAACATTGCATCTAGATCATTAGGATCAGCCTGGAGTCGACGCTGAGCCTCCATCCTTTTCACTACCAGTCCGCTGATGTCCAGTTTCTATAAATAGAATAACACGAAAATATTGACCATAAACAGAGAAATTGATATCAACACTGACATTGATATTGATAATGACACTTGTTTTACATTATTGCAAAACATTTATAATGGAATGATGAATGGATGGATGGATGGAGAGGATTGATGGATGAATGGATGAACAAAAGAATGATATGGACACTGAAGGGAAAGAAAAAGTGCCTTAAATATAGAGGTGTCTGTAAGACATTAGTTTCTGATCTGCACTGCATAGGAGCTATGTTAAACTTGTTTCCTACCACCTTTGAAAAAAATATATTAAAAGAAATATTTCTGTGAACATGTTTCTTCATTTTGGTAGGGATTTAGACCAATACCTCTTGGTTCTGTGGTGGCATGAATACTTGCTGTGGCTGGTGTGCTGACCCATCTACATAAGGGATTACTTCACCCACACTGACTTCTTCCTGCTCTTTCTCATGATGCTTTGTTCCACAAGACACTGGAAACTGCTCTGTTAGAGGTTTGTCTGAGCTCACCAAAGGAAAGGCTAATGGTCTCATCTGAAAGAAAACCAATACAATACTATTAGGAAGACTGAGGAGCACTGGGGGGGGGGGGGGGGGGGTAAGGGAGGGGGGAGGCGGGGATGCATAGAACTTTTAATAGACCTAATCCACTCTTACCATTTTAGACAAAGTGTCATTCCCTAGATTATCATTCCTTTGATTAAATTTTGCGCATCAGAACACACATGAACATGGGTGCAACTCAAATAAAATATCTTATTCTCGAAAGAATCCCATGGCTCACCATGTGCCACTGATTGGCTAGCGATGATGTATACACCTTTCTCATAAATGGCCGCCTCAGCCTACTCAGTACAATCTTTTGTGTCAAAGTCATTCACCCTTACTTCAAGAGACGCTTAAAGGAACTCGAATTGGTGAGATGAATGACTATGACACAAAAGATCGTACTGAGTAGACTTTGTTTACTAAAGAGGCCTTTCTGACCTCGCTTCCATTCAATTGTCCCTAGTACCAACCGCGTTTGGCAGCCATTTATGAGAAAAGTGTATACCTGTACAAGAGGGTATTCAATGTGGATTCGCATGAAAAACTAGAGAACCTGCATTAAATTTTGCATCAAATCTTAATTTGTTTTTAATTCTCTTTGTCATCAAAATAATACTAATAAACATGAAAAATACAGTGTACTTAAAAATAAAAAAATAAAAACAAAGAAAGACAACCAACACATACAAAAATATAATACATGTTCTCAAAAACTTGTTTAAACTTGAGGACATACTGTATGAAATTAAGCTTAATTGCATGATAACTGAAAATCAGTTTTCTCTTTAAAATTGAACACAGAATTCTCTCATCACCCAATGAATTTTACTATATAAAATAACACATAGCCTGAAATGGGAAAATATCATGGCTAGTTGTTTTAGGTCCATTAAAACCAAAGATTCCCTATATGCACTATTAAATAGGTGAATGCAATTGGCATTGTGATGTTAACTATTTGCCAACCATTTCATCAATAGATTTTGTCACTTTTCTTTGTTGTATTGTCCAATCAACCAAAAAAAATCACATTATAGATGTACTACCAATAATTTAACTTGTGCATAACGTTTCCAAATTTCAGACCACATGTCATTTCTTTGAGAAAAAGTATCCATATTCATGCGTCTGTTCATGGGCAACTGATAACCAAAGAAATACTCTTGGGAATTACTGTACATGGTTTGAAATGAGAAAACATTACACCCTAGCTAAAATGTCCTATAGTACAACCACCTATACAGTCTAATTTTGTTGGCTTTATATTTTACTTACTGGAGGTAAAATAACTGGGGGAATGGTTATATCTTTCTTTGGTGCGACGAGAAATGGATGGGATATTTCAACTGATACGTCATCCTCTTCTTCCTCCGTTGGATTTTCTGTTGCATTTCCTTCAATTTCAATACCTCTAGCTTCTGTCAACTTCTTGCAAAACTCAGTGAGTTGAGCTAATGATCTTTTATTTGAGGGATCAGAAACCGTTGGTGCTTTTCCTACTAAATCTTGAGCTGTTGGCTTATTGGTATTCAGGTTAGTGATCAGAGCAGGTGCTTCACTCGAGCTCTTTTCTCCTCCTTTCTTCTCTTCAATATCATTCTTTTCCTTAGATTTTGATCTTGATCTTCTACGATGTCCATCTTTTGATCTTGAGCGGCTTCTACTCCTCCTTCTACGAGATGATAAGGATCTGGACCTACTTCGGTATCTATGCCTTTCCCTTCTTGGAGATCTAGAACGTCCCCTTCTGGGAGATCTAGAATGTCTTCTTCTGGGAGACCTCGAATGACTTCTACGTCTGTGTGACTTTGGTGGAGTTACTGATCTGGATCGTCTTGAATATCTGTTTTCATGTGATCGAGACCTTCTAGATCTACTAGAATAATCTTGTTTCCTGTCGTAGAAAGTCTCTCTTTTGCTTCTACCATCTCTGTAAGTTGGACTTCTACTTCTGTCTCTAGTTTTACTGTCATGAGATCGCCTTGATTTCTTTCTAGGTGATCTACTACGGCTTTTTCTAGACCTACCTAGAGACCTCTCTCTTTTCCTTGATTTCTTTCTAGAAAGAGAAGGAGACCTAGATCGAGACCTGCCTCTTGGTTTGTGTCTTTGAGGGCTTCTGCTTCTAGACTTTGATTTAGTTGAATGTCTATGCTTGTTACGTGATCTTGAGCCTGATTTTGACCTGGATCTCGACCTGGATCTTGACCTTGATGACCAACTAGATCTGGATTTCTTTTTTGAATGCCTTCTTGGAGATTTGGATGAACTCTTTCTTGATTGTGTTTTTGTTCTGGATCTTGATCTAGATCTTGAATGTGACCGCGATACCTTCTTGATCTTAGATTGAGGTGATTTTGATTTCTTGGGATCAGAGGGAGATTGTGATATGTTTAGGGTCTCAGGATCCAATGGTGATTTTGATCTCCTTTTGATTTCAGGATCAGATGGTGATCTTGACCTCTTACCTTCAAGCATTTCCTCAGAGACATCAGGTGACTTTGATCTGCTCTTTGGAAATGAGCCTATTTTCATAGGAAATCCTAAATTGACCTTATTCTCTATTTTTGAAACATCAGGAATCTTAGTTACTGCCTTGGCTACCTCAGCTTCATTGACAGGGGTTGACGATGGACTACATGTAACGCTCGAAGGAGGAGATTTTGTTAACTTGAAAGAAAGATTCTCAACTTCTGCCAGTGCAAATTCTTCAAATGTTGAATCTTTAGTTTCTTCGCCTAAACTCATGGTTTTATTTTGAGATTCTAACTTCACTATTCCATTCTCTTCGCTTGAAACAACTTTCATGTCAGCTTCATCAGCTACATCAGATTTAGCTGTTTCCTCTTCAAGCTCATCATTTGAATCCGGAGATCTTGAGCGCGAACGGCTTGAAGATTTAGATCTTGAACGAGAGGGTGATCTCTTTTTATGCTTTCGTTTTTTATGTTTGTGCTTGTGCTTTTTGGAGTGTTTGTGTTTATGTTTTTTGGAGTGCTTTCCACGTTTCTCTGTCGAGTAGTCGTCTCCATCCTCATCTTCACGTGTCTTTTCCACTTCATTTGTTTCTTCGCCAGCCTCTAACTCCTCTAATTCTGCAGCCATTTCTTTCAACAAATATAAAAGACTTACCCTTGCACTACATTTTGTAAAAATAACGAAGATTTGTATAAAATAGAGAATGTTTTTTCAATAAAAACCAGCAAAAACTACACTTCTTCGAAGACAAAACAGTCTGCGCAAATTTCCATTGCGCATATACTTCTAGCGCTGACTAATATATATCGCTTGCTCAATTTTTCTATTCCCTATTTTAAAAAAAGGTCTCGTCTCTTGATTTGGTTTTGTATAAGGGAAAGAAACGACTAATCTCGCCAGTTTAGGATAATTAGATAAAATCGAAACACTATTCTTGGGAATTAGCCTTTTCGAGGAAAAAGCGTATGTGGGATCCCTGTGGTTTTTGATAATGTCCCCGCTGGTCATCAGCACTGCGGATGCATCTGATCAAATGAGAAAGAAAGAAAATCGAGTTTGTTATTTAACAGGTGTTTTTCTTGGTTTTTCTTAGCATTTATTTTAGTTGATTATGTCGTCCAGAGGAGGACCAAGAGCCGCTGGTACTGATGGTTCAGATTTCACACATCGTGAACGGGTAGCTTCGCATTACAGAGAGAGTGTAAGACATAAACTTAAAGTCAAGGTTTGCCTTTGGATTCATTTGTTTTTCGTTACGTGCGTGGTATCGTGGTATGGACTGGCTGTGCTAAGGTAGATAGATGTACTACTTTGTATTTAGTAAAGATGAATACTGTACAGGGCAAAATTACTCTTCTTTTATTCTTCACCTATAGACCTAATTCACTGTTTTCCCATTTCAGAGCACATGTCATTCCATAAAGTATTATTTCTTTGTTTACAGTTGCACATAAGAATTAAGACACATGAATATGGATACAACTCAAACAAAGAATTTTATTCTCAAGAGAGTGAGACGTGGTCTGAAATTGGCAAAACATTACACCAAAATGATTTGGTCCATCACATCAGAGCTACGTGCAAGGAGGGGGTCAGTGTTACTCCCCCCTTCCCACAATCAAACACAGCAAATCCCTTTCCCCCACTCCTCCACTCTTAATAACTATGCTATATCCACTATCTTTGATCACTCATTCATTCTCCATCTCCTAAGGCTGCATTCATAATGTATGGCAGAGGGGGGGGGGAAGGCAGGTAAAATCTTTAAATGACAAAAAAGTTCTTAAGACCCCCCCTTGAAATTCCCTCAAAAAATAACTATATCCCCAGGCAATCTCTCGTAGCTTCTTCTAAAAATTATGCTTCCCCTCTATTGTCTGATAAAAATTTTCAAAGCCCCCATATTTTACTGGTAAAAATTTTTCCGTACCCCCCTAAATTTCACCTCCCCCCCCCCCCCCCCCCCCACCCCCCCAACTGCCATACATTAAGAATGCAGTCTAACACAAAACTATACAAAAAGAAATTTATCTCTTTTATCTCTCAATTAATATACTTTATCACAAGCATTCTTTAATTTGTTGAAAGTCCTATACAGTAGCATTGACTTAAGTCATGTGTCAGGGAATAAGGTCTCAAATGATGGATGATGTTCCCCATTGTTGAACAACATTCAAATAGAATAAAAAACTTCCTAATTTTAGAATGTATTTAATTATTAAGTCTCTGGCTAATATTACATATTTAGTATAAATAAAGTTATCTATCTATCTATTAATGACATTTCCCCTGTTGTTGAACAACATTTAAATAGAATAAAACTTCTGATTTTTTCCAAACTAACCTTCAGGTTTGGTACATCCAAATGTTTCAAAAACCAACAGTTTTTGCATGGTTGCCTATGTTTTTTTCAAACAAGATGAAAAATTTTCAAGTTTAACATTCCATCTGCCTTGAAAATGAAATAAATTTACCAAGTGGTTGAAACAGTCGTGTAGTAAATACAGTACATGTATTTTCTTTTTTTTTTCTTTTTTTGGCTGATATAGAGTGCACGCACTAAATCCGTGAACATTAATTAGTACTAATTAGTACTATTTCATACAGAATCCTTTGTTTTCTATCGTTTATTTATCACCATTTAGTACTAAAAGTTAGTATTTGTTTCACGGGTTTAGTGCGTGCACTCTAGTTTAATAATACTCAATGTTTCTTGTAGGTTAGTTAAGGCAGCTCCACAGCCATGGATGTTGGTATGGTGTATTAGTGCCTTTGCTGCTCTTGCGGGTCTTACTGCCATCCCCAAGAACAAAGGAACAATGATGTATGTCTTTGCATTTGGCAACCTTGTGACTGGTATTGGACCGTTGATGTATGGAGCAAGTTTCATCCTAACAGAAGTGCTCAACAATTACTCTCATGGAATCATCCCAGCAACACAGGATTGGCGTGAGTTGCCAATAAAAATGTCTGTATTAGCATTTGTTATTCAGCTGCATGCTATTAGCATATTCTATGCTAATAAGCTCATTAGTGCCTGGGGTGCCAAAGGAGACAAGGGCTCTTAAGAAAAGATTAACCTGACGCTCAGATAAATATCCATTGGAGAAAGGCTTTGAAATGAACTTTGTAGAACTTTTGTAGAATTCAAATCCAGCTTGAGTATTTTTGACCAAAATAACGTAACAAAAGATAGCATACATGTAGAATATGATTTCTTGGTCAAATAATAAATTTCAACAAGCCAAAAACTTCAATACTTCAAAATTTAGACTGTGTACATCCCTTTTTCCTCCCAAACTCATTTGTGTCAGGTGTCTTAATTTCCTATCTAGGACATGAGGCAAGTGTGAGCAAGTCTACATGGCTCTTTAAATTTCAACTCACCCTCTCTCTGCACATCCAAGAAATGAAAAAGACCTTACTTGACAGAGTTTAGAGGAATACAGGGACTGTTAACAGTCTAAAGAAAATTTTGATTTCGTTCCTAATAAATTTTATTTATTTTATTCATGATGAACCACTGATGGGCTGTTTGAGTGATGGAGAAATACAGTGCCATGTCTCCTTAGAGACTAATGTTTATGTATATGACACACTCACTACATTTAATATTCTAAATACACAACTCTCTTGCTACAAGTTGTCCACTCTTTTCCTCTCCCTGCCTATGGAAGGAGAATTTGACCAGCGCTAAGCACAAACATATCAAAAGTGATGAAGTGGCAAGTAGTAGATGACATGTTTTCCTTGCAGAGATTTAATTTCTGTTTTGTCCCTTAGATGTAATTATAATTGAATCACCAATGGAAAAAAATCCTTCAGTAAATTTGGTTTAAAAATATATATTATAAACTCTTTTACTATTTATTACTACTTTTACTATTTACATTTTTTACAAATGACTGAAGTATAAAGCCTAGTCCTCGCTAGGGACATAACATAAGGAGCATAAGAGTGCACATCCTAAATGAGAAATTTAGCAGCATAAGCACAAGTACAAGATTAATGGAATGTTTAGATGCTTGTGTTATGCTCAAGCGAGGATCAGCCTTAATACATATACTAAAAAAAACTTATGCAAAAACTAGTAAAGTTGAATATACTCAATTTGGCATTGATCCAAGGTCATAACATTTTTAGCTAACATGATAAAATGTGCTGTACTTCTGACTTATTAAACCTTAGTTGTTTGCTGTATAATTTAATCAGAATTATTTAAAATATTTCAATTCTGGACAGCTCTCCTAGTTTTTCTCGTGTCTTCATACCACTAGTACTGGAAACGTTTTCAACTAATTTTCCTCCTTGATTCAAATGAATTGTGTTACCACTCTTTTTGATCATTGCTATGCTGATTGACACAAAAATGGACAGACTATTCAGCAAATAAACAGAACTATGTTTATTTTGCTTTACTGGGAATTTACATTGCTCTGTTAAGATGTAAGGCAGACTTATTACTCTCAAAAAAGTCTTGTGTTTTTGTGTGCTTTGGTTGTGACTGTCATTGTAATCATATGTGTGTGAGAGATGCTGAGAGAACACCAAATTCTCTAATAGTCCTCTTCACAGTTCCCTGCACCATCTTGAAAGGTAGCCATGCCTTTGCATTGAAGCAAGACGAACGGTGAATTTGCAATGTTAGAGACCTCCTTTAACACCTTGAACAATTATTCACATGTCTCTATCATTGCAAGCTCTCCGTTCGTCTCGCTTCAATGCAAAGGCATGGCTACCTTTCAAGATGGCGCAGGGAACTGTGAAGGGGTCTATTAGCTCGGTTGGATTGCTTTGTATTCATTCATTATTATGATTGGTTAGTTTTGTACAAGTAACTGCCTGCCACAGTAGGAATGTACACATGATAACTTAACAAATTAATTTGTTACAAAGAGTGCAAACAATTAATCCGTGAAACACAATTACTAAATAGGAAAAAATAGTGCTAATTAAACAATAGAAAACAATGGAATTTGCATGAAATTGTGCTATTTAGTATTACTAAAGTTTCACGATCATATTGTTTGCACTCTAACAAATCAGGGCTTAACATAACAGCCATGCAGTCATTAATTGTCAGCCAGAAACAAGGTACTACCAAGATGAAAATAATTTGGCTGATGATCATGACAGGAGACTCACCAGCCATTATTTTAAGCCCTGCAATACAAAAAATTGGTTCTTTCTATGTATGAATGAAATAAATACTAAATGTCTCAGTCTACTTTAGCTATTTTCTTCTTTTATGAATCTTTGTCTTTTCCTTAATTTCAAAAACAACAAACACTTTAACACAAACAGTAACTGTTGCCATGGTGATTTTATCACTGTATGACTGAACCTGCCTGTCCTGTTTCTCACTGTCTCCATGGATATTCTCACCTACAGGCCCAACATATTCCTCATATCTATCTTCTTTAATAGTTATAGGTGGCCCTAATATCTGGTTAAACATCTGTACAACTTGTAAGGCTTTGGTTTTGGCATTTTTTACAGCACTCACGCAAGCTTGACATCTGAAACAGGAAAACCAATCAGTATTAATATATGGAATTATTTATTGCATTCTTTGCAAAGTTGGGGGGAAAACATCAAAAAAATCAATTTACTTTTGGAGTTTACAGTTACCAAACCAATGATTTTGAATAACACAACCAACAGCTGTGAAAGGCAAGTCTTGATGATACCCTCTAACCAATGTGTGGTTCCATAAAATTTCCATACTCCACCATAGAGGAACTTTGAAAAAAGGTCTCCCACCCCTCTGAAATTTCCAATTTTCTTCCATACAAATGTAGGCAAAATTCTAATTAAATTTTTTCCTCCGACCTCTCACCCCCTGGGAATTTCAGATTTCTTCCATTGCAGTGTGGTATTGAATATCTTTTGGAACCACATAACATTTCAACACTCATTCTTACCAGCACTGTTGCCATTGCTATGCACTATGAAAACTGCAGTCATGACAAATACATGCTGGAAACAATTTAATTAATTGGTGATAGCCTATTGGCCAGGTTTCCTGTCACAACGCAACATCTTAGTCAGTGCATAACAATGAAAACAGTGGTAACAGAGGGTGTGCAAGTTCATCATTTACCATTTTCCATACATATAGGCTCGTAATTTACTTATTACGCATGTTCTTATTTGATATCCGAGCCCATCCCACACGATGCACTGCCACATCTATCTAGTACTACTTTTTCGTGGGATTGCCAGCTCACTAGATACACCGTGCTGACGAGGCCCAATACAGGCCGATACAGCTGTCCACAGTTTCTAGTTGAGCTGGCTCATTTTTTACACGACTTGAAGTTGTGAAAGGCTTGTATGGCACTCTTCTTCAGTCGTTTCATCTAAGGCTCGTAATTTACTTATTACGCATGTTCTTATTTGATATCCGAGCCCATCCCACATGGCGCACTGCAACATCTATCTAGTACTACATTTTCCATACAACTGTTTACTGGCCAAACAGAAAGAGGATCATATTCGAATAATCCTTTGAAACTACCTTGCATTTTAACACTCATTCTTACCAGCACTGTTGCCATTGCTATGCACTTATCAAAACTGCAGTCATGACAAATGCATGTTGGAAACAATTTATTCAATTGGTGATAGCCTATTGGCCAGGTTTCCTGTCACAACTGCAACATCTTAGTCAGTGCATAGCAATGAAAACAGTGGTAATAGAGGGTGTGCAAGTTCATCATTCACCATTTTCCATACAACTGTTTACTGGCCAAACAGAAAGAGGATCATATTCGAATAATCCTTTGAAACTACCTTGCAGCCTTGAGTGAATACATTGTTTGTGATGAGTGAACCGACATTAATTTAAAAAGTGGTGAATGGGGACATCATAGGCTGAAAGAGATGTCAATCAAAGTGTTTTTATAATCAACGTTTTACACTGCCACACGCAAAAGTATGATCACATTGAATTTATTATATTTGCTTACTTTTATTCTATTTTTGCTGCCAAATGACAATGTACGCTAAAACCTGTATTGAATCAATGTGCATAAAAGTGTACAAATAAACCATTGCCATTCATACGTTTGCATGTTGCGCTGTGAGGCAAAACACTGTATACTTATGGAATGCAATGCAAACGCCTTCAATGTCCTTCATATTAGATTCTGCACTAACCTTTGAGATTCTAATTTTGATGGAGAATGAAAAAACACGGGGGATGAGACCCTGACTGTGTTATCCAACTTCTCAACGAGGAGGTTACAAATCTCTTCACATTTGAGAAAGTCTGTGAACTCCACAACAATCTCCACTTCATATTTGTAAATATTCTCTGATCTGGAAAGAATTCTATCGATCTTGTAGGAATTCTCTTTGATATGGTAGGACTTTAGGGTGTGTAGTATATAATCTACTCTTCTGTTGACACTTGTTTTCACATCATCTACTGTCTCCTATGATTTTGAACAAAGTTAAGAAATGTTATAACTTATATAAGCTTAATTAAGTAAAATAAATGTAAATGGTTTAAATAAAGTGATAAATAGAGAGAGCTATGGAGCATCAATCAACGTATTGTGGTTTTACCTTAGAGTTAACACAAGTAATAGATACTTTAGCCTTATCAGGAGGAAGAGATATCTCGGCAGATTCAGTTATTTGTATCTCACGTCTGTTGACTTTGTTTTCCTCTGTGTTATTTTTTTCACCGTGTCTGCCTGTAGGAGAATTATTACTGCCTTCTTTATCACTAGACGTTGTAAACTGAGCAAAAACCTGTGCTGGATTAAACCACTTTGAGCCAGAACAGCTCATTTTGGTATCTAAGAAATACAATATTTTCGTCTAAAGTTGTTATCGCGTTGCAAAGATTTTAGCAACCTCGTTCCCAGGGCCCTCTCGGCCCGACTCCAAAACAAAATGGCGGTCGTCGGGGAGAAGGGTAATACGTTCATGTTCTATATACACCAAACTGCCAATTCGGACTATATATTTTTCTTGTATTTATGTGATTTGGCATCATTTGCTGTCATTGGGTGTCATTCCCCATCATTCCCCTTCATTCCTGTCAGTCACCGTCATAAGACATCTTACTATCTTTGACCATGATTGACCATGATTGACATTCATTGACCATCATTGACCATCATTGACCATCATTGACCATCATGGACCATCATTGACCATCATTGACCATCATTGACCATCATTGACCATCATTGACCATCATTGACCATCACTGACCATCATTGACCATCATTGACCATCATTGACCATCATTGACCATCATTGACCATCATTCACCATCATTCACCATCATTAGACATCATTAGACATCATTGACCATCATTCACCGTCATTAGACATCATTGACCATCATTCACCGTCATTAGACATCATTGACCATCATTGACCATCATTGACCATCACTGACCATCATTGACCATCATTGACCATCATTGACCATCATTGACCATCATTGACCATCATTGACCATCATTCACCATCATTCACCATCATTAGACATCATTAGACATCATTCACCGTCATTGACCATCATTGACCATCATTCACCGTCATTAGACATCATTGACCATCATTGACCATCATTGACCATCATTGACCACCAGTGACCATCATTCACCATCATTAGACATCATTAGACATCATTAGACATCATTCACCGTCATTAGACATCATTGACCATCATTGACCATCATTCACCGTCATTAGACATCATTCACTACCATTCACCATCATTGACCATCATTGACCATTATTAGACATCATTGACCATCATTGACCATCATTGACCATCATTGACCATCATTGGCCATCATTGACCATCATTGACCATCATTGACCATCATTGACCATCATTGACCATCATTGACCATCATTCACTATCATTCACCATCATTCACTATCATTGACCATCATTGACCATCATTGACCATTATTATACATCATTCACCATCATTGAACATCATTGACCATCATTAGACATCATTCACTATCATTCACCATCATTGACCATCATTGACCATTATTAGACATCATTGACCATCATTCACTATCATTGACCATCATTGACTATCATTGACCATCATTGACCATCATTGACCATCATTCACTATCATTCACCATCATTCACCATCATTCACCATTATTAGACATCATTCACCATCATTGACCATCATTGACCATCATTGACCAACATTGACCATCATTGACCATCATTGACCATCATTCACTACCATTCAACATCATTGACCATCATTGACCATTATTAGACATCATTCACCATCATTGACCATCATTCACCATCATTCACCGTCATTCACCGTCATTAGACATCATTCACCATCATTCACCGTCATTCACCATCATTGCACATCATTCACGGTCATTAGACATCATTGACCATCATTGACCATCATTGACCATCATTGACCATCATTGACCATCATCCACCATCATTCACCGTCATTAGACATCATTCACCATCATTGACCATCATTCACCGTCATTCACCATCATTGCACATCATTCACGGTCGTTAGACATCATTGACCATCATTGACCATCATTGACCATCATTGACCATCATTGACCATCATTGACCATCATTGACCATCATTGACCATCATTAGACATCATTCACCGTCATTCACCATCATTGACCATCATTGACCGTCATTAGACATCATTGACCATCATTGACCATCAGTCACCATCATTGACCATCATTGACCATCATTGACCATCATTGACCATCATTGACCATCATTGACCATCATTGACCACCATTGACCATCATTCACCATCATTAGACATCATTAGACATCATTAGACATCATTCACCGTCATTAGACATCATTCATTATCATTGACCATGTTGACTAAAAGCATAGGCTCATTAGGCTTATCTAATAAGCAGATGGCTGAAAAACTGAAGCTAATGCCCACGCTACTACATAGCTGAACTGCGTTACATAAGCCCCTCTCTGGTGAAGTGTTCTGGCGTGCCTGCCAAACTCTCAGGTCAATCTGATGATCTCGCACAGGAGATACATGTCCTCACCCGGGCTGTAAAGTGGCATGTACAGTAGATATTGTTGATGTGACTTCTGGATTTTGTACGCGCAAAAATTTCAATGGAGTTGCCTTGTCTCATGGACTTCCACAAGTGTGGGCTTATGGCTCGTTTCTTGGATCACTGGGCGTTTTCTTTGAGTTATTCACATATAAGTAACATAAAGCGCTTTTCTCACGATCGTATCAAGCATTTTTACTAATACGCCGTAGAAATCGCCGTAGAACACTTTATCTGGCTTACTGTTAGGATAATGTCCATCTTTTAAATATTGCATCGAATTCTGGTGCTAACCCGCGAAAAATTAAGTTTCATGTGTACGGGAGGGGAGGGGATACAGTTATCGCGGCTTTTCTGTTTATCAGGGATATATCTACACCTACTTGCAAGAACGTTGTCATACGATATTAGAACATTAGTGATTTAGTGAGAAAGGAATACATTAAAAGACAAAAGAAAAAGTCCAGCTTCAGTGGTCTTTGGTTTTTTAATATAATTCCTATCACACTAAATCACTAATGTTCTATTTTCGTATGACAACGTTTTTGCAAGTAGGTGTATATCCCGAACTGTTCAAACATTTTCCCATCCACTCTTTTGTTTGTTTCTCTTGTTTTGTTTGGCCCCTGTTGTAAAGTGTTGTTGTGTTTTTAATCATCGTAAACGATCGCATACATGTTAAAAGTATATTCAATGTTTTCCCCCAATTTTTCGTCTATTGTACTTGCTTTGTAAACGACCTTCAGGAAGCTCGATAACGTATAATATTACGTCAGCCCGAGCGTATGAATGATGGTCAATGATGATGAATGATGGTCAATGATGATGAATGATGGTCAGTGATGATGAATGATGGTCAATGATGGTCAATGAAAAAATTCTTTACGAGCACTTTTGATTGGTCGAAATTTTATAGTACAAGATGGCGGACTTCTTATCTGTATTTCGTCTTGTTCCTCGGTAAATCGTTTCATCCTAAAAAAAGTCGTGTTAATTATGATTTAAAAAGAAAGAGCAATGACCCAACAGCTTCTACTGATATCCTAAATGGCGCATACAAGGTTTGAATGATTGGTACAGCTTAGTTCGATGTTAAAAACCGCCATGAAACACAGTAGATTCGAAAGATTTTTTTTTTATTCACAAATATGACCTGGAAGCTACACATGATACCCCACATAATACATTATAAAATCATCATAGTACAGGGTGCAAAAATACAACGCAAGGAAGTTATGAAAAACTTAATTGCACACGATTAGTCTTCAAACGGAATAAAAGAAAGAACTTGAACATGAAGTTTACATACGAGGGTTTTAAGTTGTCTGTTGCCTTAATAATTCTATGAATATGAGAGTAATAAACTATAGTGGTATATTTAATGGGGCTAAATGTAATTTAGGCAAAGTTAAAACCACAACTAAGCCTGCTAGCCTAAGCACCGTTGGCCAGCGGACCATCCATGCTACGCATGCGCCCACGCTCCGGGTGGCGTGTTCACTAGCTGGCTTGTAGATTGTATGCCATCTTTGCATCCTTGCCATCGTACAATTTGCCCCTCCCTCCCTCCTCTATATGGTTAAGTTCAGTCATCATAGGTAAGTATTATCTCCACTGTTTTAACAGTGTGACAGGCACCAGTGTTGGGTTGTGGCCCGGTTGCCATGGTTACCTCCTTGCTGGGGGATATACTCGCGTAACCGGACCCCGCACTGGTACCTAGCCCAAACTTATTAGTTGATGAGTTTTAATTGTAATAAATTACGGTAATATTTTAAATAAATAAAGTATTGAAGTAATAAATTGTTGTTGGTGGTGTTAAAAAACCTCCAAGAAAGACACGTCTTGGGTAGCAATAGTTAAACGTGTTCATAAACAGTTAAGCTACGGGTCACTTGATAGACAATGAACAACTCCGAATCTCAGTATCCAAGCAGTCAAAACTATAAGAAGTAGCAGTAGCAGTAGAAAGTGAAACCATATAAGAGTCCCGGAGTAAGTTTACATCCCTTTTGTTTCTAAGCGACTCAAAATATGGCTGAAAAACGGTTGTTGGTGAACTTTCGCACAAATTGCAGCTTTCATACTTCAAGCAGTCCAAAAACTGTCTTGTAATCTAAAACGGGAGCAACATACACACGAAGAAAGGCTTTTCTTCCCACATTTACACGATTTGAAATACTAGTTTGGCCGCCATTTTGAAACGAAAACCACGTGATCAAATACTCCAAAAAATCTTGGAGTATTTTAGGTCACGTGACCAGCTTTTACCAGGGTCTTCTCCCCGACGACCGCCATTTTGTTTTGGAGTCGGGCCGAGAGGGCCCTGGGAACGAGGTTGGGTTGAGATTTTAGCAGAAAATTCAAAACGGCGCCTAAATCCCATCATGCATCATTCCACAGGTAAACCAGTTGCAGCACAGGTATACCAAGTTAGGTTTCTGTCTTGGTTACCATGGTTATTGCGACTACACTATCAATGCCATCCAGACAAATTTTCATCCAAATTAGCCAATTACGATTGAGTATTTATCAATAGAATCTGCACACTTTGCCCTTTAAAAGCATATGCTTTACTCTATATGTGTGTGTGCAGGGGCATAGAGAGGTCTCGATCAAGACGCCAATTTATGTACTACGCCAAATCCTCGGGAATCCCACATGAATTGATTGAAATTTGGTGCCGAAAGCAAACAGTGGGGGAAGGGGGGAAGGGGGAAGGGGGGAAGGGGGGAAGGGGAGAGGGGCGTTCCACTCCCCTCTACGCTAGTGCGTTTGTGTGTATGATTAGGAGTAAACAAGAGACAGTGAAGGGCGGTTCTGTCAAATGTAATGTTCCTCAACGTCCTGAATAACAAAGAGAATAAGAGAAAAATATCATAACATTACATTTGGTGAGTGTATATCATGAGGGCTGAACCCTTCTTAATCCCCGGTCGGACTAGCCCTTAGGGTCATTATATAACTAAGAAGATAGTGCTGCCTTTATTATTGCATCTTTAAATGGTTAGACTTTCGAGTGGCTCGGACGACCTTTTTCACCCTATTTTCACTGACAAAAGAGCACCAAATCAACCGCACGCAAAGCATGAACCTCCCGGGCAAACACCAATAGTCCCCTGGGACTCTGAGGGTCATATAAGGCCCCGTCCACACGTATCCGGAAATTTTTGTATCCGCAACTTATTTTTTGTGGATACGAAAATGTTTGCGTCCACACGCAGCGTATTCGAATCGTTTTCACCGTCCACACGTATCCGTTTTCATAAAAGTTGCGGATACGGACACAAAAATTTGCGGACACGTGTGGACGCAACCCGTATCCGCAAAAAAAAAATTTAGACCCCGTCCACACGTATCAGCAAATTTTTGTCTCCGCAACTCTTTTTCAACCGGGCCAACTTTCGGGGGGAAAATATAAGAAAAATAATTTTAAAAATGTGAGAAAAACTGAAAACCCTCGAAAACCAGTCCAATCAGAAATTTGTGGCTACGGCCATGTTCTGCTCATTTCACGCATTTCGTTGCAGAAAATTCAGAATGGCGCCTAAATCCCGTCATGCCTCATTAAACCACAGAGAGCCAGTAGACCTTCTTAGCATCTCAGAACACGTGTTCATTCCCTAGATGTCATTAATTTCTTTTTTTATTGGTTGTTTGAGAAGTCACATTTGTAATTTAATCCTGATGAATTTTACCGTGTATAAATAACGTTATCCTATCCTATCTTGTTTGACCAAAATAATTAATTTACAGTCAAGCCCCCCCTCTTCCCTTATATTTTTGGCTGGATCCACCGCTGTTCTAAACGTAAGGACGATCAATTTAGAGAGAGTCGCACGTCTCTCACTGCAAGGTCAGGCAAAGCGACGTGCCCTGTTTGTATCACCGACAAACGTATCGAGCTTTTGTCTACAAAACTCTCCGTATGTGAGTAGTGTTTGTTGGTTCTCTCCTGTGCTTCGAGGGGTTATTATGACGTCAGACATTAACAGCCTATAGACCCCTTGCATGTGACGTCAAAG
The DNA here is from genome assembly GCF_029948245.1 of Actinia tenebrosa. Lineage (NCBI taxonomy): Eukaryota > Metazoa > Cnidaria > Anthozoa > Actiniaria > Actiniidae > Actinia > Actinia tenebrosa. The sequence continues at coordinate 18,323,218 of NW_028292582.1, forward strand.
CAGATCAATTTGGAAAGAAAACAAAAGAATTTCAATCTCATGAGTGGAAACATTGTTATGTCCTCCAAATTGAGTGACATTCGGAAGTGCTGCGAGGGGTCTATTGCTAAGTTCAGTGAAGGAGACACAATTAATGAAATTTGGTGATTTTTGTGCTTAAGTTTTATCTAAGCTGGAAATATTGTAGACTATTTCCATAATTCGTAGTTTTCGCTGCTTTATTCCTGGTGGTCGCTTAAAAAAAACCAACAAAAACATCGACACAGAACCAACTGTGACCGGCTTAAGGAATCAGCCGGTCTAGAAATATTTGTAATGTTTTCAATTTCTGCTGATTTTGGCCTTTTCTTGCAGGTTTGTAAAATAGAAGTCTGTTTTGTCATTAAAATGTTATTAAGAAAAAGGCCCTGCTCAGCTAAATCCTATTTCGTGTAGCGCTACAAAAATAGCCATTTACATTTTTGAATTCGTTTTGTATCTAGTACAACTTTTATATAATATTACTATCTGTAAAACTAAAATGGTATGCTGAAGATTCAATCTTGTTGTGTGCGAATATTTTTCAACTTTTGCTCTAGGTTGTAGCCATCTTGAAGGGAAAGCTAAGTTTTCAACTCCTTTCGCCTCTAACACACATATTTACTACATCGAACAGTAGCGGATCCAGGGGTGGTCCCAGGAAACTCCCGTTGTCGAGCCAATCGCTGTGTTCTTTAAAATTATGGTTTGTCTTTAAAATGTGTTTGTCGGGAAAATTAAATTCAGGAAATAGCGTTTTTATAACCCCCATTTTAAAATCCTGGATCCTCCACTGTATTGTCCACTAGCTAATCCTATCCAATGTATTTACTGTGATACGTCGGTTTCTTTTATCTTGCATTGTGAAATAAAATTCTAAAGAAAATAAATCTAAATTTCAAATCCAAAGTCTATTAAATTAACGTCCTCTTTCGCTATTGGAAATGGTTTTGTTCAGCTTTTTCTACGTTTTTCTAATTCTACGTTCTTGTGGTACGTGGAGAAGAAGCGTTCCCTGTGTCATCAATGTAAAGAAGCGTTCCTTGTGTCATCAATGTAAAGAAGCGTTCCCTGTGTTATAAATGTAAAGAAGCGTTCCCTGTGTCATCAATGTAAAGAAGCGTTCACTGTGTTATCAATGTAAAGAAGCGTTCCCTGTGTCATCAACGTAAAGAAGCGTTCCCTGTGTCATCAATGTAAAGAAGCGTTCCCTGTGTCATCAATGTAAAGAAGCGTTCCCTGTGTCATCAATGTAAAGAAGCGTTCCCTGTGTCATCAATGTAAAGAAGCGTTCCCTGTGTCATCAATGTAAAGAAGCGTTCACTGTGTTATCAATGTAAAGAAGCGTTCCCTGTGTCATCAATGTACTTCATGTTGCAGATACTACTGAGTACATTGCTTTTTGAGCACGTTTTGACACATTTGACAGTGTAAAGAATGTATGTACTGGTACTATAATATTCAAGACTACCAGTATCAGGACTTTCTGGGTAACTTGGCGCTTGTTTCACTGTGACTGTCACGCTCATCTGACATTCTTTTCAAATCCTTTTTAAGGTTGCTCAGGTTATTCAGTGTTTCTGTTACCTGCGGATGCTCTTTGCCATATGCTTCTTCTTGGATGTTCAGAACTCTTTTCAAATGTTCTTTAGCTTTCTCGTATTGATGAATATCGCGGTAAAGGCTACCCAGGTTATTCAGTGTTTCTGCCAACTCTGGACGCTCTCTTCCATATGCTTTTTCTTGGATTTTCAGAGCTCTTTTCAAATATCCTTCAGCTTTCTCATATTGATGCATATCACGGTAAAGGTTACCCAGGTTATTCAGTGTTTCTGCCAACTCTGGATGTTCGGTTCCAAATGCTTTTTCCTGAATTTTCAAAACTCTTTTCAAATGTCTTTCAGCTTTCCCACATTGATGCATATCGCGGTAAAGGTTGCCCAGGTTATTCAGTGTTTCTGTCAACTCTGGATGCTTTTTTCCATATGCTTTTTCTTGGATGTTGAGGGCTCTTTTCAAATGTTCTTTAGCTTTCTCGTATTTACGCATATCAAGGTAAATGTTACCCAGGTTGTTCATTGTTTCTGCCAACTCTGGGTGCTCTTTTCCATATGCTTTTTCTTGGATTTTCAGAACTCTTTTCAAATGTTCTTTAGCTTTCTCATATTGATGCACATCACGGTAAAGGTTACCCAGGTTATTCAGTGTTTCTGCCAACTGTGGATGCTCTTTTCCATATGCTTTTTCTTGGATGTTCAGAACTCTTTTCAAATGTTCTTTAGCTTTCTCGTATTTACGCATATCAATGCAAAGGTTACCCAGGTTATTCAGTGTTTCTGCCAACTCTGGATGCTCTCTTCCATATGCTTTTTCCTGGATTTTCAGAGCTCTGTTCAAATGTTCTTTAGCTTTCTCATATTTACGCATATCAAGGTAAAGGTTACCCAGGTTATTCAGTGTTTCTGCCAACTCTGGATGCTCTTTTCCGTATGCTTTTTCTTGGATTTTCAGAGCTCTGTTCAAATGTTCTTTAACTTTCTCATATTGATGCATATCACGGTAAAGGTTACCCAGGTTATTCAGTGTTTCTGCCAACTGTGAATGCTCTTTTCCATATGCTTTTTCTTGGATTTTCAGAGCTCTGTTCAAATGTTCTTTAGCTTTCTCATATTGATGCATATCACGGTAAAGGTTACCCAGGTTATTCAGTGTTTCTGCCAACTGTGGATGCTCTTTTCCATATGCTTTTTCTTGGATTTTCAGAGCTCTGTTCAAATGTTCTTTAGCTTTCTCATATTGATGCATATCACGGTAAAGGTTACCCAGGTTATTCAGTGTTTCTGCCAACTCTGGATGCTCTTTTCCATATGCTTTTTCTTGGATTTTCAGAACTCTTTTCAAATACTCTTTAGCTTTCTCATATTTACGCATATCAAGGTAAATGTTACCCAGGTTATTCAGTGTTTCTGCCAACTGTGGATGCTCTTTTCCATATGCTTTTTCTTGGATTTTCAGAACTCTTTCCAAATGTTCTTTAGCTTTCTCATATTGATGCATATCACGGTAAAGGTTACCCAGGTTATTCAGTGTTTCTGCCAACTCTGGGTGCTCTTTTCCATATGCCCTTTCTTGGATTTTCAGAACTCTTTTCAAATGTTCTTTAGCTTTCTCATATTTACGCATATCAAGGTAAATGTTACCCAGGTTATTCAGTGTTTCTGCCAACTCGGGATGCTTTTTTCCATATGCCCTTTCTCTGATTTTCAAAACTCTTTTCAAATATTCTTTAGCTTTCTCATATTTACGCATATCAAGGTAAATGTTACCCAGGTTATTCAGTGTTTCGGCCAAATCCGGATGCTCTTTTCCGTATGCTTTTTCTTGGATTTTCAGAACTCTTTTCAAATATTCTTTAGCTTTCTCGTATTTACGCATATCAAGGTAAAGGTTACCCAGGTTATTCAGTGTTACAGCCAACTGTGGATGCTCTTTTCCATATGCTTTTTCTTGGATACTGAGGGCTCTTTTTAAATGTTCTTTTGCTTTCTCATACTTACGCATATCACAGTAATTGTTAACCAGGTTATTCAGTGTTTCTGCCAACTCTGGATGTTCTTGTCCATATGCTTTTTCTTGAATGTTCAGAGCTCTTTCCAAATGTCCTTTAGCTTTCTCATATTTACGCATATCACGGTAAAGGTTACCCAGGTTATTCAGTGTTTTTGCCAACTGTGGGAGTTCTTTTCCATATGCTTTTTCTTGTATGGCTAATGCATTCTTCAAATGTTGTTCGGCATCTTCATATTGACCAAAATGCAGGAAAACGGCAGCTAGTTTATTTAGAGTAGTGGCCACATCAGGGTGTTCATCATGGAATACTAGCTTTTGATTGGAGAGTGCCCTTTCCAAAAGTTCTTTAGCTTCATCATATTTCCTCGTATCAAGCAAGGTGTCGCTCATTTTGTATAGTGTATCAACTAGCTCTGGGTGAAAGGCGTTGTACGCGTCCTCTTGAATGGCAAGCGCTTTCTGAAAAATTTGCTTTGCTTCCTCTAATTTACCCTTTTGATAGAAGACATCACCAAGTTCCTTAAGAGTATTCGCAAAGTTTGGATGAGTCGTTTTATTGAATGGGGCTACTTTCTCTTGAATGACTTGAGCCTTTTTCAGGTATATTTCAGCATCTTTGTACTTGCCCATTAAACGCAAAATTTCACCCAATTCGTTAATACTATTAATTATTCTGGGATCATCCTTGCCGTAAGTATTTTCTTCGTTACGGAGGGCCTGTTCATAACATTCTTTAGCTTCATTCAATTGGAACATTTCAATGTGTGTCTTTCCTAGGTTCTTCAGGGTATCAGCAAAACTTTGTTGTTCAACGAGGGTCTTTTTCTCTTGAATCTCTATCGCCTTTGATAAAATAGTTTTAGACTCCTTGTATTGACCCATTTCGCGCAAGATTTTACCTAGAGTATTCATCGAAGTGACTACTTCTGCTACTTGTGTATCATCGTGCATCTCCTCTTCGATTTTTAGAGCTGCTTCTAGGTATCGTTTGGCGTCCTCGTATTTTCCCATCATACAGAGAATATTTCCCGCATAGTTTAAGGCATTTCCTAAGCTTGGGTGACTTTCTTTTTCCTTCAGCTTCTGCACTTCTTTGGCTTTTTCGATGTATTTTTCTGCATTTTCATATTGTCCCTTATCCCAAAAAAGTTTTGCCAGTGTATGTAGTGAATTATCTAATGTTGAAATAATAAAATCGTGTATTTCATATTCAATGGCAAGTGCTGCTTCAAAATGTGTTTTGGCATCTTCGTCATTTTTCATTAAACAAAGTGTTTCTTCGATTTTATTATGTGTACCAGCCACCAACGGATGACTATTACCATACATTGCTTCTTGAATCCCTAATGCCTTTTCAAAATGAGACTTCGCTTCTGCGAATTTCCTTTGTTGCAGGAGATCGTTACCATGTCTAATAAGCTTTTTGGCATGGTCGCCTTCGTCTTCTGAAAAGAATACTTCTTTATCACTTATGTCACTTGCGTTCTCGAAAATGTTTTTATCCGTTTCTTGACTTCCTTCACAAGAACAAATTTTACCTCTCTTGTTAAGAGCTGATGCTCCTTCAAAAAAAACTATAGCTTCTTCATTTTGGCCCAGATTACGGGAAACGTTCCCAAATGAATTAAAAGTTTCAGTTATTGATGAACCAGTTCTAATAAATTCTTCTTGAATACTGAAAGACATCTCGAAGAAGTTCCGACAAGCATCATATCTTGCATGGTAAATACAAATGATTCCTATCTGAAACAAGGAAGCTATAACATGAACGATGTTCACGTGGTCAGAGATGGCTAAATCACTTAGATCCGCACATATCTTTGATGAAATACTTAGAAAGTGTACCATGAGTGGTTTAGTTTCAAGTATTATTTTAACTGGATCTAATAGTTCTCCTGAAATGAGGGGAAAGAAGGCCAAAACAACTTTCATCAGCATGGTTATGTCAACTTTGAATTCAGTCTCGCCCTCATTTGAAGTGCTTTGCAGACAACTGTATACAACTTGGTGTACACGAACCTCATACTCTTCATCAGACGACAGTACTAGTACAAGTGAGGAAGAACGAATAGTAGATGCCACAAGATCTTCATCTTCATCCGGCAAACAGTTCATCACATACTGGACAACATACTGGAGGGGTATCGGTTCAGGTGCGATGACAGATAGGAACTCAAAAGCATGTCTCATGACTTTGTCTAAACTTGCTTCTTTCTCCAAAGCCATCCTAACCGCCGATGTCATTGTCTTAGAATACGTCAGGCTTGTCTTTTGGTATTGCTTCTCTGTTGCCTCTTGCTTACCTTCTTCAAGTTTTTGCAAATATTTAGTCCAATCAATACCTTTTATTTGCTTCATGTAAACACCAGCACATGCCAAAGCCAACGGCTGAAAATCTAGAGCCTTGGCTACTTGAAGGGCGATATCGTTATGACTAGACATCCCAGATATATCACACAGTGCCTTTACGGCATCATAAGGATTCATGCCTTCCTTTAAAGGTAAATGGTAAGTGTGACGGTCAGAAGGGATGGAAGAGCTGTCTTGGGTGGTGACAAGGATCTGTCCTACACCACTTGTCTTCTCGCCTGCTTGAGGCCAATACTTGGAAACTGACTTGAGATCTGAAACGTTATCTACAACAATAAGCCAGGATGAATACTTTTGTAATTTTGGCACGATGCGACATTTGAGATCACTAAGTTTTTCTTCTGACGAACGACCTTCAGATGTCTTAATTTTCGTTACGAAATCTTCATCGCATTTAACTCTATCAGCAAATTCCACATACGACTGCAAAAGAGTATCAATAGTGGATGCATTCACCGTCATCACAAAATTCATTCCCGTGCTCTTTTCATCGAAGAATCGTTCTCCAATTTGCCTGGCCACTTCACTTTTCCCACAGCCTGGGTTTCCTGACAGATACACTACAGTTACCTCGTTGTTCTTTGCGTTCTTTAGTCGCTCCATTTCTTTATTGATTTGGTCTACTTCATTCAGTCGACTGACAGTTTCATGGGATGGTTTGGCTGGCAAAACACAAAAGGGTCGTGGTTCCTCATTACGCTTCTTTTCCTTATCCAACTGTTTCTTAATGTCTTCCAGTTCCTCTGTTGGAAAGCTTGTCTGGTTCTTGATTTCTTCGATTTCAGTTGTATCGAGTTTCAGGTCTGTAAATGAAGTGATGACTTTGTCGATGGACGTCTTGAAATCGGCTTCCTTGAGTTTTCCATCCTTTGTGTGAGCGAAGACTTCGTTGCGAAACCTCCTCAACTCGTCAACACTTTTCTTAACAGTAGCATTTAAAGTTGGTTTAATGCTATCTGAGTAAAGAATGCCATGGAACAGACAAGTGCAATCCCATTCATTTGTATTTCCATTTTTCATGATAGAAAGTTCTCTTGATTTAATTTTTTTATTCTTTGGAGACTCCGTTCCGTAGAATTCCATGCCATTCTTAGACGTATCTTGCCACTGGCCGTGCGTAGCCTGGTACTGACTGTTCCACTCTTGTTTGGACACTTGTCGTAATCCATTAGGTATGATGTGTGTGGTGACTTTACAGACCCGGAAGTAGTTTAGTTCTTCTTCCCTGTATTTCATTGGTGCCATCTGCTATGAAGAATTAAACTGTCACCAATAACTAAAAAGATAATATATGCAAAATTAAAATGACTATACACTCTAGTGGCGACTTTTATGAAGGGTAAAATTGTGTTTTCCTCTCTTGTGCATAGACTATAAGAGAGGGTAAAGATATGAGAATAATAAATGTATATTCAGAATATTTCTGGCAATCACATATAGTTAGTAAATATGGAATGGGGGTTCTACGCCATCCGGTGCCGGTGCCATCCGGTGCTCGACTCCAGTCCCTGCTCGGACAGTCGGTGCTCGACCCCAGTCCCCTCCCCATTATTCTACTGCCATTGGCTAAGGATTCTTTTATTGTATTACGTCACAGATAACATCCGGTGCCTAGTTCCAGTCTCCCAATCCAACTGAGAAACTCTCTCCCATTGGTTATTTTTATAGCTATTGTTTAAGGGTCAAACCCAAAACGCACCTGGTGCTCGACCCCTTTTACGTTTCAAAATGGCGGGAAGCTAAGCCGTAACATCACCATAAGGAAGTCTTTTAGTATACGTCGGTTGTTACGTCATAGCAAAGGCGCAAACCCCATCAATCTCACTCAGCTTCTTACCACAGTAATAGCAGTACAAACACAAGTTTAATGATGCAATTAAGAAGTGGCGGTGTTCTTAACACTGTGCTGTTCAAACGCAGAACAGGACAAAAAGCAATAGTAAATCTCGTGAAACAAATGGAAAACTTAAAACTTGTAGGAAAATACCAATGCGATGAAACAGAGATTATCAAAAGAAGGAAAAAGCGGGCTAGACGAATGCGAAATCGTACTGATTTTTGGGGTAAAAACATGAGACCGAGGCAAAATTCAGTGGAGCGAGAAATATATTAAGACTTCAAAATGACCCGACCTCTTTTTTTCCTTTATACACTACGGGTTGGACATCGAGTACTTTAACATTCTTTCGTTTGTTGTTTGGCGGTAAAAGCGGCACTTTGTCATACTCTAAAATACCAGCCCATTTACCTAGTTGCACAATCTTACAGACAGCAAACTTTCTTTTTGTGAAATTATTGACAGGTCCTTAACTTATAACTAATCAACAACCGTCCATTAACTGTTCTTTTTGCTGTTCCAAATCACCCCCAGCCTGGTAGAGTGTTGCGTCATCCAACTTTACGACGAGTTTTTGTTACCCATAGTGTTCGATATACCCAACCATCTCTTCTTTTGCTAACACCGACATCATTTTGGACTGGTTCGATTCTGTAAGAGCATTTTCTAGCTTTGTTTCTTCTTCTTGCATTTCTCTTCTTAGTTCCTTTTGCAGACTAGTTATACCATATTTCCCCATTTCCTCCGTCAAGCGTAAGTTGCAGAAGACAATAACATGTCTTTGCAAAGTCCTTCCCCATCCAGTAATATTTAACACTGCTAGCGGCTTGTTATACAAGGTTAAGTAGTTTCGCTTGGGATCTCTGTTCCTTTTCTACGTGCGACAAGTTTTCATATTTTCCCATTGTTCTTTACGCGTTTCATCAGATGCTTTAAGTCAAAAAAAAAAAAAACAACAACAACTTTTTTTAAAGTTGTTTGTTAGACAAAGTTGCAGGTAGTTTGACTTCCAAAAAGTCCATCTTAGACAGTTCCATATCCACCTTACAGTCCTTATTGCCTTGCACATGTGCGAGGTATGGCGTACAGTATTCGTGTGCTACGACTTCCTTACTCTTGTCACTCCAGCTGTAAACCCCACCCTTGGACACGAGTCTGGTAGTACAATCCAAGCTTGCATCACTGCGATTCTTAAAATAGCGAGCACCAGAGATATCCAGGAAAATATCCTTAGTCTTGTTCTTTTTATTTCCACTCGTAGTTTTAACCGCGATCACAAACTTCGATGACATCCAGAGGCAGTTTAACACTAAGGGTTAGATTAGAGAGACACCAAGCTTCCTTCGGGGACCATTTTTCTACGAACTCCCCACTTATATTATAGTTTTCTCGTTGTATGTATAGGCCAACAATCCAACAACTCGTGTCCCGTCGACCACAACAAGGCTGTGTAGCATCGAATCACAGTAAGCTCTCCAAAGTATTTGCGAATGGAGTAGAATACACCAGAAATGGTGGAAAATACTGTGTTATACGGGTGAGAGTGTTCTCCATAAACTCGTCGCTAGGAACATAATCCCCACAATAAAATGTTACTTCTACACGAGCCAACCCACGATCTTTGGCTAAATCCCGTGCCTTAGCAAGATGGGTATCTTTCTGGAAGATCCAATCTTTTCAGTGCTGACCAACAGTTTCTCTAACGCCCTTGCTCTCCAACATTTGCACCATTTTATTGTATACTTTACAGCGGGTCGTCATTCCTTCTACAGTCTCCATATACGTTAAGCATACAGTTATCACCAACTTGATCGCTGTTATCGAGTATGGTTCTGTCTGCTTCTGTTCCACAATCTTGGATTCAAAAACTTTCGTTGGTTACCAAATGGCGAATAGCTTCTTCTTTGTCGAAACTACCGCTGTAATCCATTGTTAGGTCGATATCCTTTAAAGGTGGCTGGACCCCCTCACGCTTGACCGCTACCTTCCACGTTTGGAACGCTGGTGCATAAACGTGTTTTATCCGATCGCAAATCTTTTTTGCACATAAGTCACATAAAGATTGAATTAATGTTTGATGCAGTTTTTAATGAGATCGGACGTCGTAACACGTGATTATGATGAAATATGTGTTTTCGTTTAGAGAACAATTTTAGCCTTGCAGAGCGTTCAACACTAAAATGCTTCTTACCACATAATTATATACTAGATGCCTCCATTTGTAGGGATTTTTGAAAAAATTTATCTAGCTAATTATGAGATATTTGAGATTATTTAAATATAGTGCATAATTTACTTCAAAACTATAGAATTCTATAGTAAACAATAGAATTCCCAGATCATCAAATCGTTGGGAAACGATCAATGTTTTCTGTATTTCTCGTTCGCTTTAGATCGCTTCAAATGAGTTCAATAGTCTTGCAATTTTGTGTAATATTAGTTTAAAGGGACTCTGAGGTGCCAGACACATCATAGCTTAAAATGTACATCAAACCTTGTTGATTTTGTAAATCGAAATGAAAATTTCATGAAATGCGTTTTTTGGGGTGATATCGTCCGTCAAAGTTGCGAAATAACTTAAGCTGGGCTCCCTGTGGAATAACACGGATTTGATGGCTTGGGATGCCTGGGCTGTGATGACGTCAGATAGTGGAACATGTTGGGTAGCTGGAGTTGAATCAGCCAAATTTCGCTATGGAAGTATGGCTGTTCTTTATCAATTTGAGCCGGAAATTGCTTGAGGAGATCAGAATATAATACACCCGATGAAAGTGTGAGCGAGGAAAGTGAGCTAGAAGAAGTGGTGAACGAAAAAAAAGGCCTCAAGGTATCGATTAAAGTCAGAAATGTGTCGTGATGGAACCAGCTAGCTGATATGTGTTTATGTTGTTAAATGAGCTTATTAGGTAAAATATTATTAAGTAAATGAAACATTTTATATCAAGCAAGATTTCAATATTTTCTGATGTTAAACTCAACGTAATTTTTAGACATGACATGCATCACGAGTATTGTGTCTGAATCGAGATATGTGCTCAGGACTGCGTTTAATAGTTTCTCTTCATGACAGAGAAGGCTCATTCCAAATTGAACAAATATTACAAATAAGTGAGTTTTTTCTGTATTTTCTATTACGTTCTTATATTCCAAATAAGTGAGCTTTTTTCGATATTTTCTATTTAATATGCGTTTAATGCACATTCATTTCGCTGAAATGCTTTTTCAGCCCTCTACGCTGTGCTAGTTTATATTGCCAAATTACATGGTGAGTGCATGGTTATCTTAGTAAAAAGATCAGAAGAGTAATCTCAGCATGCGTGGTATCTAAGATAAGATCTACCTTCCCTGAATGTATGAGGAAGATAATGGCTTTAAAGAAGATGGAAGTGAAGATGAAGCTGCTGACACGTACACCACATCGATTCCTTGAAGCCTTTCCTCGTTCGCCACTTCTTCTAGCTCACTTTCCTCGCTCACACTTTCATCGGGTGTATTATATTCTTCTCCTCAAGCAATTTCCGGCTCAAATTGATAAAGAACAGCCATACTTCCATAGCGAAATTTGGCTGATTCAACTCCAGCTATCCAACATGTTCCACTATCTGACGTCATCACAGCCCAGGCATCCCAAGCCATCAAATCCGTGTTATTCCACAGGGAGCCCAGCTTAAGTTATTTCGCAACTTTGACGGACGATATCACCCCAAAAAACGCATTTCATGAAATTTTCATTTCGATTTTCAAAATCAACAAGGTTTGATGTACATTTTAAGCTATGATGTGTCTGGCACCTCAGAGTCCCTTTAAGTTCTAATTTGTATCCTGACGTAGTTTTGAGAGAAATGATCAGCGAATTTTAGAATAATGGAAGATCTAGTAAGATTGACTAGAAAACTGCGATGAAAAGTGCGCATCAAATGTTTACCCCGTCTTATGCATTATACGTTTTCACAAAACTGCATGAGTCGATTATCTTCAAAATGTTCCTTTTAAAACTAGATACAGAGTAAAACTAAATGAACAATGACTTTTGTGAATATATAGCTCTGAACTATTAATCTCGGCCGTATCAATTCCATTGTTTAGTTTTGAAGTAAATTATGCACTATATTTAAATAATCTCAAATATCTCATAATTAGCTAAATAGATTTTTTCCGAAAATCCCTACAAATGGAGGCATCTAGTATATAATTATGTGGTAAGAAGCATTTTAGTGTTGAACGCTCTGCAAGGCTAAAATTGTTCTCTAAACGAAAACACATATTTCATCATAATCACGTGTTACGACGTCCGATCTCATTAAAAACTGCATCAAACATTAATTCAATCTTTATGTGACTTATGTGCAAAAAAGATTTGCGATCGGATAAAACACGTTTATGCACCAGCGTTCCAAACGTGGAAGGTAGCGGTCAAGCGTGAGGGGGTCCAGCCACTTTAAGAGGATGTTACTCAATTTGCAGTCATCAGAGCGCAAAAACTTTAGTAATATAGGTCATAATAGTTTTCAACTGCACATGCAATTTTAAACTCTTGTGCGTAATGCAGAGCCTCGTCAGTCTCTTTCGAATTAATCCTCCCGTAGACTTTGTCCAAACTTTCGACACTTGGTTGTACTTTTAGGGGCGACAAAACGATTGCTTTAACCTTACATTTCTGCAGCCCATGGCGAGTTGAGTAAATTGAAAACAGTTACAACTCAAATCCACTCGGTGGCACTAGTATTTATTGGAGCCACTTGTTAGAGGGATTTTTATTGATATTTAGATGTTTTGCGATGGCTGGGTTTTTATGTGCACATTTAAAATCTATCATTGATCTAGGTATGATGGTGATTCCTTTGTTGATGACCTGAAGAGAAGCACATCCAGTCGTCAAAAGAGAGAAAAACCATCACGTTTGAACCGATATTACGACTATTGTGTTTGGACCCATGCTTTATTGGTAAGCGTTGACGATGTCAGACTACGATGTTAAAGAGTCTCTGTATTACACCTTTTGCTGTTCATTAACAGAAAATGTACATTCATTTGTGCCAATAGTTGTATCAATAACGTGTAATGTACTTTCATCAACACCACAAGTAACATCATTAGCGCGGATCAACTTTCAATAACGACAATTGAATATGCGTGTACATTCATAGGCATCAATGGACAATCAATAGCGCGTTTGTACATTCATATGCGCGGAATGTATTTTCTTGTGCGCGAAATTCAACTTCAATAACACCAAATGACAAACAATTGCATTTATGGACAATCATTTCCCTAAAAGTGAAAATTCATTAGTGCTATTAGCATAATCATTGACAATCTATAACGCGCTTGGACAATCATGAGGGTCAACGTTATATTCTATAGCGTGGTTCGACAAACATTTGCATGATTCGAATAAACAATAAGAGAAATAAAACAATCATTAGCGTTTTTTTTTTTTTAATCACTTTAATACACATAAAAAACTCAAAAAAAACTGCCTCCATAATAGCGGCTGCGTAGGAGAATAGCAATTAGCTCACTTAAAGCAGCAATTAAAGCCGACATCAGCCGTCCAGAGATCCAACAACATACGAACTATTGGGCTGAGGCAAGACGACGAGGGATTGCTCTAGGTCTCTACAGAAAGCAGTTGCTAATGGAAGGGTTCCAGAGAAATGCGGCAACCATCACTATCGCTAAATGTGATCAGTGGTTCAGATATATGCAAACGTATTTGCCACGATGTATAAATGGCGAAGAAATTGAAGGCTAAAATAGTTTTTTTTAAAAATCGCTGATTGTTTTATTTCTCTTATTGTTCATTGAATCATGCAAATGTTTGTCGAACCACGCTATAGAATATAACGTTGACCCTCATGATTGTCCAAGCGCGTTATAGATTGTCAATGATTATGCTAATAGCACTAATGAATTTTCACTTTTAGGGAAATGATTGTCCATAAATGCAATTGTCTGTCATTTGGTGTTATTGAAGTTGAATTTCGCGCACAAGAAAATACATTCCGCGCATATGAATGTACAAACGTGCTATTGATTGTCCATTGATGCCTATGAATGTACACGCATATTCAATTGTCGTTATTGAAAGTTGATCCGCGCTAATGATGTTACTTGTGGTGTTGATGAAAGTACATTACACGTTATTGATACAACTATTGGCACAAATGAATGTACATTTTCTGTTAATGAACGGCAAAAGGTGTATTATTCAAACCAAATGTTGATATATATTCATGTAAACATCTAGCGAAAAAAGGTCGGTCCTCCAGAAGCAGAATATGGATTTCCTTCAAGTGCATTGGCCTACATTCGTCATCTGGTTCCTGGGGATATCAAGGGGGAAATGCGAGAGGTACAGTGTATGCCATAATTATGACTTTGATAACTACAACGTACCCCGGTTTATGTTTTAAATATTTTTTCACGGACTTGTAAATTCATATTGTTTTTTTTTTCCTACTGATTTTAGCATGCATATACCGTATCTATGAAGGAGTTTTGTGAAGCTATGGAGCTGCCAGAATTTTGATCCATTGCAGACTGCTGTGAAATTACTTTATTTAAAGATATTTAAATAACATTTGTTTAAAAATGTAATTTCGCATATTCTTGTTCCTGTTCTTATAAATTATTGCGATTTTGAGCTGACAATACGGGTTTCTATTATTTAGTTCTGCAAAGAACGTGCGCGATACGGGAAAAGACCATGCCTGATATGAGACCGTATCAATACTTCTCATCTGCTCGCGATCTGGTACGATAGAGTTTAGAGGGAGTTTGAACATTTCTTTGCAGAATTAAATGATAAACCGCTTATCATTATTAGTTTATCATCATGCAACAATATTATATAAATACTATAAGCCTATATTTTATTGTATATTTTTCAATTTTGAGATTGTAACTATAGGGTAGTTGTTTAAAAAAGAAAACTCTATAGAGTATTAAAAAAAAAAATGTTTATCTAAGGTTAGTTCTTTATCATCTTTTGGATAACATGTTATTAATTATTTGAATGTAAAAGTGATAAAATAACTCTAACAAAAATGGTATTTAAAAAAATCATAGCTTTTTGAGCTTTGTCTAAATTAAACGAGTTCACTTCCTTCTTTACTTCTTTTTTTTTTTTCCTTTGCAGTGTTTCCTTTCTTCCCTTTCTTTGCCATCTTTCCTTTCTCAATTTTCTTTCCTCCCTTTGCCATCTCTCCTTTCTTTGCAGTTTTTCCTTTCTTTGCAGTTTTTCCTTTCTTTCCTTTCTTCCCTTTCTTTGTACAACCACCACTATGGAATGCTTGGGATTTGTAGGTTATGCCTTCAGCATGGACAAAGGCATCCTGTTTCTTGCTGTTATTCCTTTTTTCCTTCTTCCGTCTGAGCTTAGTCGAGTCAGAATTGTGGTATTCTGCCATGTACAATCTGTTATCATCAATCTTCTGCCATGAAACTGACATACAAGGTTTCAATCTTATACTCAGAGATGGCAGAAGTTTGGAGAATGTATGGCTGAAACCTCGGTTAAACAGCAACACACCCATGCTAATGGCAATACTTATCTCAGATGTAGAATTTGCCATATCTTTAGGGACCATACTCCAAATGACATGATGAAGCGATTCATTTGCATTCTGCGTCATGCAGTTTTCACAGTTTGCTAGAAAACTTTCATTACCCAGATGATGGAAAATGGGCTGCATTACCTCTCTTATGGCAGGTGAGAAAGGGTCCTTTATGGGCTTGTGGACCTTAGTGCTTCTAGCTAAGTCCGCTTGATAACTACACCAAAGAATCGGCTCCTGTTGGGCAGTTATCATGTTGAGGGTTCTCAGTTGTACTGCTGTAATGGTCTAATATGGCCTGGGTTGCTTTGGCCATTTTCTTTGCATCTCCTTTGTTACGTCTGATTGCCAATCCATAGAAGTCTTGAATTTTGTCAATTCGTTTTACAGTCAGACGTCCTTTACCAGTTAGCCCTTTTCCATCACTCAATTTTCGACCTAAAATATAATGTAAATAGACAGCTGTATAATGCTTGCTTGATTGTTCTACATTTTTTTTTTACAAAAAGGGATCAAGATGCAAGGGAATGAAAACCAATTAATAAAGGGAAAAATTACAATTTGATAGGTCCAAACATTTTCAAATGTTTATCAAATAGACTTCAAATTACGCATATAAATGTAGTTTATGCCTTTCAATTCGGGTGAATCTGTAATCATTTTATTTACTTTTGTATTCTTTCGTCAAAGCTCTCAAGGCCATACCCGGTCCGTGTAACACTCCACAAAGAGCTTTTCAATTTAGTTGGCGTGAATTGGACATATGAAATTTGCCTGATTTTTGAATTTTCATTTTTTATGATCATGTCAAAATTCGAATATTATCTCATCAATGTCAATTTTCAATTTTCGAATTCAAAAATCAAAAATTAAAATAAATATTTGAAATGACTTTTCGAAATTTTGATTTTGTACTCTGAAAACGAACTTTGGAAAAATATCCTGTAGACAGGAGGAGGTGAAGATTAGGCGGACTGAGGGTAGGTGGGTCCACTAACAACGACAATAATTAAAAAAAACATAGAGGGAGGGGAGGCACCAAGGAGGGTGTTATAACAATATGTAAACCTTGAGAGAAAACCATGGAAGAATTTTCGACCAATTTGTACGATGATGAAAGCGGAAGTGGACCCACCTACCCTCAGTCCGCCTAATCTTCACCTCCCCCTGTCTACAGGATATTTTACCAAAGTTCGTTTTCAGAGTACAAAATCAAAATTTCGAAAAGTCATTTCAAATATTTATTTTAATTTTCAATTTTTGAATTCGAAAATTGAAAATTGACATTGATGAGATAATATTCGAATTTTGACATGATCATAAAAAATGAAAATTCAAAAATCAGGCAAATTTCATATGTCCAATTCACGCCAACTAAATTGAAAAGCTCTTTGTGGAGTGTTACACGGACCTACACGGACCATACCCATCCTCTTAGTGACATGAGAAACACATTCCTCTTTAGGAATGAAAACTGCAGGGCCATAAGGATGAGCTTGGCAGACTTCACTGTAGGCCTTGCTGTCTCCATCCCCAATAAATGGAATGTATCGCAAATTCTTTTCCACTGATCTTTGATATAGTTCAACTGCACCTGCTGCCTCCATCGCCTATTGAAGAACATGTGTTTTTTAATTTACTTGTAATGGACATTTCGTAAAAGCCTACCAACCACTTTGTACTTTATTTCATGTTTTGGATTTCCAATTACATTCGTTTTCAAACTCTCACCAGTACTGCACCCCAACTCTCCACCCCCACCCCTTATAATGTACTAGCCTTCATTCAGACTTTTTTTTATACTTTACTTATATTCTTGTGCGTATAAAAATATAAAATATCAAACTACGAAATAGGAATTAATACTAAACGGAAAATTTGATATATTTCTTCAACAATTAATTCACAGCGTAATAGTGGTACAAACCGCAATCATTTTAAATTTTAGCCATTTTCAATCGAATCTCTTTAGAATGAATATTTCTTAAGGACAAGGTTCTACTTTTTCCTCTTCATCATATATTTTTATTTTTATAGACATCGTTCTTGCAATGAGGTGTATATTAAAGTTGATGTCAACTTACCGAAGAACTTCCCTCGTGATTTAGCATACACTTTGGTTCGTGTTCCAAGAACCACGATAGATAGTTCATCTTGTCAACTTCTCCCTTTTCTCTCGATGCATCCATTTTCTTGCACTCGCTACAAGAACTGCTCTTGTGCACAACGTCCACAACTTTTCCAGTGTCGGTGGATATTACTCCCACACAGGCGTCTGTAGCTGACCATCCCCTGGTACACCCGAGCCATCGAGGCTTACTCCCACGTCTACAGGACTGTCCTTCTTAGCATCATGGATGTCTCTCAGCTCAAGAGCGGATTGCAGAAGCTCCTCACCAAGTATTTCTTTACATTTTTCTTGAATGACTTTAGAATGTTCAGACCACCTTGAATGGTTAGGAGGCTGAGGAAGGCCCATAATACTAAAAAACTTTTGAGCCGCACTATGGCCACGACCAATTGACCTCATTGCTAATACAACCGATCTATTTACTTCGAAGAAGTGACCAGATTTAGGTGACGTAGGGAAAGTTTTTTTTAGTGATCGTCCTTCACATTCGCTGTTTCTGCACTGAATCATCCACACAGCTCCTAAACCATGTTTCGATGTTATATCTTCGAGGACTTCTAGGTCGTCCCCACAAAATTTGCATGACGCCGAAAGTTCCAAACCGCTTTGAAGTGAATGGCCGTCGACGATCGCCAAACCAGGTCTTGTTAACGTGTTGTTAACAACAGAAAAAGAATTTGTTTTTCTGTTCATCTTCTTTAGTTCTTCCAAGTTTTTTGGCGCTTGAGGATAAGCCTAAACTGGGTGATTTCTCAAAATCCTCTGGCCAACTAGCCGGTTGATCATAGTATGACCCAAGATCGTTTGATCTGCTGATTTTCTTCTTTTCTTACGCTTCGAATAAGAAACGGTACTAGCCATGAAATTTCTTTTCCTTGTAGGCATATCTCAAAATTATAAGTATAAACTCTCGTTGTCTCTTGTCTCGTTGTCTCTCGTTGTTCTCTTGTCTCAAACAAACACCACATCAGTTTGTGACAGCGGATTTGTCACGCACCATCGGATCAAAATAACCGCGTGTTACGTAGAAGATGACAGATGTGCATATATTAAGCGCCGGGGTATTTCCGGTCTTTATAAAGTCACGATTTCGATTTTTCTCAAAATTTTGGCTTTTCCAATCAAAAATTGCAAGAAGTTTCACAAACATATGAAAGACAAAAGTTTAAAGTTACGAAATTAAAAAAAAAATTTTTTTTTCGAGCAAATCGTCATTTTTCGTATCCTAATACCTTAACGAAATTTTCTTTGGCGATCTTCTCTAAAAGCACAGTACTCTTGTTGGAACGGCCAAGGAGAGAACGTCGCGAAAACAGAACTCAGATATTTGTAGAATTAAAAATCTTAGGAAATCTTTTGCTTTATAGCAAATAAAAACAAAAAAGCTCACCAATTTTATTGTGTGATGTCATTAGACAGAACAATGGACATAGCTAAACAAGTCTGGGCATGTTGGAACATACATGTCCAGAATACACGAACTGATACGGATGGTAAAAGCTGGTTTACCATCGGTACAGTTGGTGAAAGTAATTAATACGCAAGATTCACGAATTCATTATCAAAGTCATCAAAATTCAGATGCAACGGTACCAACTGTACTAACGATACCATTGCTAAGCCCTGAAACAGGGTGATGTGTGGTTTGGTGTCATGAATATTTATGTTTACCAAAGGGTTACCAGTTCTAATATGAACACGCAAGCTTTACCAAAGGGTGACCAATTGAACTGATTGACGCGTACATCTACAAGATATTTCAAGAAACGCAAGTTGTAAAACATGAGACAAAAGATGTCAACATTTGTGATGAAGCAGCTAGGCCTTGGGGACAGACCAGATCATCAAAATCCCCCAGAATCTGTTAGGTTCAGGTCAAACGTCGAACTTCACATGAGTCGAACCTAATTGATACAATGAATAACAATGCGGTCTTCTCTGATGTGATTAGGTTCAGCCCATGTGAAGTTCGATGTTTGACCTAAGCCTTAATGACATGGTGAAGGACTGGACAAACAAGCATCTTTTACCTCCAAGAAAGTTCAAATAAATGGGAAGGCAATTAAAGTAAAAGAAACATTGCGAATGACTCACAAAACTTAAAGACGCCAAAGAACTGTTGTGTGACAACAATTTTCGACTTGTCAAGTGAAACCGGCAAACTATCCGATTTTTGTGAGAAATCTTTGCTTCTTGTATCACACATCTTATATCCCGAAACAAGGGATACAAGGGACTGAAATATAGGAAACTATAGTTAAATTCTTGTAGATAAGAACGTTTAACACAGTTTAAAGTCAGCTGAAACGCTTTTTTAATCAAAATCTCATAGATTATTTTATCGCGTAATTTGTTACGTCTCAGTGAATTTGAGACGATTAACTTCGTCAACTCGCCAATTACTTATTATTTATTATAACCAAATTCTTTATCATATATCACATATTATTATATGATCAAACTTCGTCAAACATGAATAAATAGTTTAATTTTATAACAGAAACATTTACGTGTGTTTGCTGGGGACTGGGGAGAGCTTTAGGTCGTCATTTTGAATGCAAAGGAAAAACTTCGTGCATAGTTTATACTTCAAGGTTCGTGTTTCATAAAATCTTGTCAAACGAGGTTTACAGATTTTTGTGATTATTAAAGCATTAATTGTCTTAATTTGGGTTTAAGATGCGTTTAGACCCTTTTCGAAAGCGTTAGCGAGTTGACGAAGTTGGCGAGTTGACGAAGCGTCTCAAATTCACTGAGACGTAACCAAGGACGCGGTAAAATCATCTAGAGATTTTGATAAAAAATCTATTCAGCTGATTGATTCAAATTGATATTTTCAGTAAACCACATGTTACGTTACGTTACGTTACGTTACGTTATAATCTTGTTTTAGTCGAATAAGTTTTGAGGCGATAAGAAAGCGGTTTCAACAGTTAGTTTATATATGCATAAATCAAGCCGCCTAATGATTACTTGACCCAAGGTCAATGATTTTTAGAGCGACTAACTGCAAATGTTGTTGACTTTGGTTGTGTACACACTAAAACATTGCCATGCTTAATAACAAACATGCAAAAGATTTTCATACGGCGTTACTCGCTGGCAAAATTTAAGAGAAGAGGAAGTGCATCCGCAAAGTAATATCGAATTTCGAAACTGAGAATAGCCAAGGAAGATATAACGGAGCTGAGGGATGTTTCCGGGTAACAAAACAAGTAAGCAGAAATTACAGGTGTCAAGATTCTTAATTTAAATAAATACTACAAGGAATTTTATTGCTATTTGCCGTGAACTCGACATCCTAGACATTTTTATCTTGGCGAAAAAAGCCACACATAGACCTTTCAAATTTTGAAAAACTGGTCAAATGAAATCGAAATAAACGGGCCAGTGGGACCAGCCCAAGGGGTGCCTTTGTCACAAAATTCAGCTCCAATTTGGCTTTGCTTCATGGACTGACTTAAAGAACATTTCTAGTTGTAGATCTAGTACACAAACATTTTGAAGATGGAGAAACTATATAAATATCCTACTCGAGTTAAACGAAGGAATCATTGACAAATTAATTAAAACATGGCAGTGAATCAATGTCACATCTTAACTTAACATGTTAACTTCCAAACATCATGATAAGCTACGGTTTTTCTTTCGGCTTTTTCATCGACCCAAATCTTATTTGGCTAAAACAAGATTATAAATCTATTTAAAGAACGTTTCTTTTGTAATTTTTAGCGTGAATTTTAATGTAATCAAACTTCTAAACATAGAGTGGGACGTCGGTCACGCAATCACCAAAAATCGCGTTTTTTGTTCATATACCGACAATCCCAAAACCTTTCTATTGGAGCTTAGATTTACCAAACGACACTGAACTTTCAAACAACGGCACGAACACTAATTTCTTAGTTTTCCGGGTAAATTTCATGGCAATCTTTACGAAAATCCTTAGTCCTGCGTTGATTCGGGAAGCGTGATTTCCGCATATATATTATGACCAAATTCAACAGGTTTCTATGCAGTCAGAATTAATTGCCCCAAATCAATCTTTAAAGTTTTAAAAAGGTTTATTCTTTCTCAACTTGCAGCATAAATATGATTTCAATCAGAGAACCTGTCCCCTAGTTAAATCTTTTTTTCTTTTGAGGCAACTAATTAGCATATGTAAACACAGGCCTCATATTTTCCCTCGCCAAAATTTGTTCCTTTCCCAATAAGTTTGAAATCCAGTCCAATGAACGAAAAAGAGTGATGCATTAAAAAGAAAGTTCAAAAATTGTCATAGATGGTTTATTTATTACGCACGCTCTGTTCAAAGTTTGTCCATTTTCACTTCTCTTGAGCGTCTCTTGCTTGGGTTTCGGTCGAACCTCTTCTGTGGCCGTTTTCTCAAAAATACAATAATATTTTCGAAAACCAACTACCCAGTGTTTCATATCTGATAATAGAGCGAATTTGATTTTTTGACAATTGCCACGAATTCTTGAATTTGCTCAATTCTTCTTACAACTATTTATATAGGACATAATAAAACAGCGCTCTGGATTATTAGGATTAATATTTTTCTGGTTCAATTTTTGCTACTGTATGGCTAAAATGTCAGGCTAGATAGAACTGATACAGTCATAGGCAACATAACAGCAAACCTTTAGAGAAAATCATGGAAGAATTTTCGACCAAATTGTACAATGATGAAAGCGGAAGTGCCTTAACGGCTGACCACGGAATGTTTCTTTTGGATCTCCTGAATCCCCGTGTATTAAATAGCTTTATTCGTAAGTGATTTTAGTAAATGTTTTATGATTATTTTAATGATTTTAAAAGTCGTAATCGGATTTTTCAATGTATAAAATTTCGTTTTACTCGTTTTCTGGTTACTCGGTTTATTCCATTACTCGTTTTAGTAATACCCCGTTTTCTCCCCTGACTTTCATACCTTTGGCAGGGAAATTTTCAATTTACATGACGCCAACTAAAATAGTAAATAACTTATCTAATTTAGGTGACATCAACTATTTAACACTTTGACTAAATTCACTCTAACAATTTACCTTGAAGCTTCGGCTTTGGTCCTTCATGATGGTTCAGTCGGAGGCTGTTTGGCGTTATACCCTAGAATCTTCCACGGCCCCTTGCTAAGAAGGACTGTAACAATAGAATGGTAGCAAATCTCTGATTGGCTGATAGATCTTAGCTAACTATATAATCACTAACTTTGTGCTATTGTTTGCCTAAGTTAATTAGTCAAAGAAATAGGCGAGCCGTGACCTGTAAACTAGTGCACGTGTGCTACTCAAGGGCGCGCATTTTTAAATATTTTTAAGCACGCTTGCAAAAACTGAAACAATATTTTATTGTACATGCTTTTCCTTCGTATAATTTGACATGTTCGCATTTTCAAATTCGTATCTGTTAAACAAACGAGTGAACTTGATTCATGTTTTATGACTTGATATTCAACTGATGACTGTATAATCTTCAAATCGTCTAGTGTTTATAAAGTCATTGCTATTTCGTTCTTACAGCTAAATTATTAAGGACGATAGTTTTTCTTCATTGATTGTCCACACTGCGGACAGAAGCAAAAGTGGCGTTCTACGAAGCTCAAACAAGTAGGGCAAATACGGTTCAATCGAAATGGTTTTTGGACTGGCCAAAGCCAATACGCAGAAGACACCTGGAGTACTGGAACACAACATGCACATTGGAGTAATAATTGATGCCTTTCTCGCCATTTTCAAGGAACAAGTAAGAAAATTTTACGGAAGATCTTGGCGAATTTATATTCAACTGGCTTTTAAAATTATCTAATCAATAACGAGTTTGATGTTCTACAAATTTTAATTATAAAAAATATAAAGATAACAAAAAACACGTAGAAAACACGTTCATTTGCGTACTGGGTCTTTTTTTAGCTATAGTTGTTTGAGTCTTGATTTGTTTTAGTTTATAAATGCGTATTGTCTTGATCTTTAGCGTGATAAAACAAATAAAAATGGTAGAAAACACGTTCATTTGCGTACTGGGTCTTTTTTAGCTATAGTTGTTCAGTCTTGATTTGTTTTAGTTTATAAATGCGTATTGCCTTGATCTTTAGCGTGATAAAACAAATAAAAATGGTAGAAAACACGTTCATTTGCGTGCTGGGTCTTTTTTAGCTATAGTTGTTTGAGTCTTGATTTGTTTTAGTTTATAAATGCGTATTGTCTTGATCTTTAGCGTGATAAAACAAATAAAAATGTTAGAAAACACGTTCATTTGCGTACTGGGTTTTTTGTGTCATGATTTACTGCAGAATTAAATGTGCGTCTTGTGTCTTGATTCTTAGCTCAATTCAATAAACTTGTTAGAAAAAACGTTCCTTTGCGTAATGAGTTGTTACTCTAGTAAACGCCCATGCCCTTGTCATGCCTCACTGAATTCCTATGTGTTGTCTAATTAAGCGCTAACTATCTCCTATTTAATCCTAACTAGAGTGCAAATAATATACCCGTGAATAGTTAGGATTAAATTTTAGTATCTTGCTAAAAATCAAGACAATACGCATGTATAAACTAAAACAAATCAAGACTCAAACAACTATAGCTAAAAAAGACCCAGTACGCAAATGAACGTGTTTTCCCCGGTGTTTTCTACCATTTTTATCTTTATATTTTTTATAATTAAAATTTGTAGAACATCAAAATCGTCATTGATTAGATAATTTAAAAAGCAAGTTAAATATAAATTCGCCAACATCTTCCATAAAATTTTCTTACTTGTTCCTTGAAAATGGCGAGAAAGGCATCAATTATTACTCCAATGTGCATGTTGTGTTCCAGTACTCCAGGTGTCTACTGCGTATTGGCTTTGGCCAGCCCAAAAACCATTTAGATTGAACCGTATTAGCCCTACTTGTTTGAGCTTCGTAGAACGCCACTTTTGCTTCTGCCCGCAGTGTGGACAATTAATGAAGAAAAACTATCGTCGTTTGTAATTTAGCTTTAAGAACGAAAAAGCAATGACTTAAACACTAGACAATTTGAAGATTATACAGTCATCAGCTGCATGAATATCAAGTCATAAAACATGAATCAAGCTCCACTTGTTGTTTAACAGATACGAATTCGAAAATGCGAACATGTCAAATTATACGAAGGAAAAGCATGTACAATAAAATATTGTTTCAGTTTTTGCAAGCGTGCTTAAAAATATTTAAAAATGCGCGCCCTTGAGTAGCACACGTGCACTAGTTTACAGGTCACGGCTCGCCTATTTCTTTGACTAATTAGACTTAGGCAACCAATAGCACAAAGTTAGTAATTAGTTAGCTAGCTATCTATTTCACGGGTATATTATTTGCACTCTAGCTAAGCTATCGATAGCCTGATAGCTAAGCTATCGATAGCCTGATAGCTAAGCTATCGATAGCCTGATAGCTAAGCTATCGATAACCAAGAAGCTAAGCTATCGATAGCCTGATAGCTAAGCTTAGCTATCAGGCTATCGATAGCTTAGCTATCAGGCTACCGATAGCTTAGCTATCAGGCTATCGATAGCTTAGCTATCAGATTATGTATTGTTGCCCTACAATCTTGATATCCTCAAACCTAGAACCCTCAATTCGTTCCTGGAAGGATTGGCAGAATTGGGGATTAATAAGAAATGGATTCGAAACAAAAAAGTCTTAAGTGATTTAATGGAAAAAGAAGAACTTGAGGATAATAAAGAGCAATCCGATTAATCTGATAGTGAAGAATCAAGTAGCGAGGAGGAGGAGGACCGAAATTCTGAGACTAATGACTCTGAACAAGACCAGGGAGAGGTGGACGAAGAAGAAAATGAGGGAAGTGAGACAGAAGAAGATCCCTGTGTTTACTGTGGAAACAAGGATGCCAAAGTGAACAGAATAGTGAAATGTCCAAAGTGTCTTTGGCACGAAAAGCTAGTCAATTTTCCTAGTTCAACACTCTGTAGTATTTGTGAACATCCATTTGCAGTCAATAGGAAAACGCTCAAAAGCGTGCTTACATGTTGCCATGCTTGTAAGACTATACATGACCAATCACCCAGAAGTAACAAGCAAGAAACTTTTAATTTAAGTAGCGACGAAGAATGAGCATTGTATTTTTATGTTAGTTTATAAAAAAAGATTTTACACTCCAACGTTCTCCTTCGTATTTGAATAATTAGGTAGCACTTCGTAAGTCTTATTGTTTGTGGTTTATGAGTCATTAATTGTATTGTGTTAGATACAATAGTCACTAAATTATAATTCATAAAACGATATCTACGCGCTCCAAATGTGGAATAAAATTCAAAATCCCCGCGCTCTGTAAATTGGATTGGTAAACAAAAGGCTTGCCCAATCTTGTCTAACAATAGTCTGCTCGTCATTTTATGGTAACGATTTAATAAACAATAGTCTGCTCGTCATTTTATGGTAATGGTTTAATAAACAATAGTCTGCTCGTCCTACTCGTCCAAAACTCTTGCCAATCTCGTACCCAGAGCCCTTATTTCTTACTGCGCATGCTCGACGAAATAATTGGGCTCTGGAAAACTCCAAACCGGAAGACCCAGATTCTGGGTTTCTCGCACATGCGCATTATGACAGACTAGGTAAATTCAAAATGGCGGACGATGTTCAACGAGCATGTGAATTTGCGCTTGGAAAATTAGGTTTTGAAGATAGTTTTCGGTTAAATTAACTCCGAAAATATCTATTGGATGGATATCAATACAATTTCCATTACAAAACCGTCAAAACTTTGAAAAATCCGGCCCTACAGGCTTTTTTGGTGTACTTAATTCGAGACGCCATCTTGTTTATTTTCCCTAGTACTGTAATTTTTACTTCCGGTATCTTCCTTTGTTCTCGAGAGCCAATCACAGCACAGGAAATATTGGAGTTTTCCAGCGCCCAATTATTTCGTCGAGCATGCGCAGTAAGAAATAAGGGCTCTGGGTACGAGATTGAACTCTTGCCTAACAATAAATTCATGACGTCAATTGGTCGTCATGGCAAACTCAAACAATACCTACTCGTCATTTTATGCTAATATGTGATGAATAATTACTGTGCTCGTCCTGCTCGTCCTTTTGCTCGTCAAAAATCCGGATCGTGCCATCCCTACACTACTACTAAAGCAGTCGAGCCAAAAATGGCTTTCCGTACGAAAAGTTATCCGGAAGAGGTGTTTACACGATACCGTTCGATTTCTTATCCGTACAAGTCAAAAATTTGACCTCGATTTTCCAGGTCCCAAATTCGTACGGCTAGGCGTTCAAATTTGTGTCCAGATAGCACGGTTTCGTGTGAACGGAAAGCCTAAAAGTACAACTTTTTGAACGGTCAAAAATTCGTCCAGTACCGTGTAAACGCAGCCTCAATTTTACGAGAAAATGTGTTACGAGAAATTCTGAAAGGTTGTTGAAGGAATCCAGAAACAGGAGATGTAAAAAATACTCAGCTGAGACAACATCATTCAAGCTTGGTTTAAATCAAAACAATGGTCGCTCGATTGAGGCTCATTTTTTGGAGTTGACTGCAGTTATAGATGAGACTGTCAGTTGTCCAGATATTCGATCTCCACCTAAACTGAAATACAGTAAATATGGCTGTATTCCAATTCAAGAACACGTACTTCTGACTTGAACTTCAATCTTTTCAAAATGACAAGTTAACTAATGGGCATCTAAAATGGAGGTAGATTGGACTTGTTTACGAAAGAGGATTTTCGATGAACAAACTTGTTGAATTCAATGAGCCAATTAAGTTCAAAAGCTAATTGCAAATAGTTTGTTCTGATTCGTGTGTGAAACAAATAGTCGTCTTGTTCATCATTTTGTTAATCACTTGAACTTAATAATAATAATAATAACAACAACAACAATAATAATAATAATAATAATAATGAAGAAAGGATTGAAAAAAATGATGAACTTAACCAGCCTAGACTTAGTCCGCTGGTCAATGCAAACATGACATATACAGACAAATAAAACTTGCCATTATAAATATTTTAATAATAATTATAATAATAATAGCAGTACTTGTATAGCGCATTCTGCTATGTACCTCAATGCGCTGTGGAGTTAAAAACGAAAATAATGAATAGTTCAGTCCAGCAAACAGGTTCAAAAGTTTTAAATTAAGTAGGCTGATTGAAAGAGTAGAGTTTTCAGTAATGACTTAAATTCGGGAAGGCTGTCAGATTTCCTGATAGTGTCCGGTAGTGAGTTCCATAGTGTAGGACCAGCAACTGAGAAAGCATGGTCGCCATAATTAGAAGTGAAGGTACGAGGAACAGACAGTAGGCTTTGTTTAGATGATCTCAGTGAGCGTACAGGCTTGTGTTCTTGTAGGAGCGCGGAGACATAAGCGGGAGCAGAACCATGAAGAGACTTGAAGGTAATCAGCAACAATTTGAAGATTATTCGCTCTTTAATCGGTAGCCAGTGGAGCTCTCGTAGAACTAGGCTGATGTGTTCAGTAGATTTCGTTCTTGTGACAATCCTTGCAGCAGCATTTTGGATCCTCTGTAGTTTCTTGATTTGGTAATCAGGAAGACCACAAAGAATACTATTACAGTGGTCAAGTTTTGACGATACAAAAGCGTGTATAAAGACGTTCAGTCTCGGTCTTTCCAATGTAGTTACGTATTCGTCCAATATTGCGTATTCCAAGTGATGCTGATTTGCAAACATTATTCACATGTGTTGTCAACTGAAGATGACTGTCGAGAACGACACCAAGATCACGAGCTTCAGCTTTTGGAGAAATGTCATTACCATTCAGGCTGACAGACAATGGCAGATGTTGACGGAAACGCGACGTGAAATGAAGAATGTCAGTTTTCCCATGGTTACATACTAGCTTGTTAGAGGACAACCAACCCAAAATGTCCTGGAGACAACACTCTAGAGATGACAAACCAGGGTCCCTGTTCTTGGGGTTTAAGGAGACATAGAGTTGGCTATCATCAGCATACAGCATGCAATCCAAACCGTGTTTTTTGATGACATCCTCTAATGTCGCAAAGTAAAGTGTAAAAAGCACAGGACCGACACGGACTTAAACTCTGTTTACTATCGAAAACGCTACGATAAATGCTTTCTTGACTGTCTTCAATGTAGGTTCTTTGCTATTTTCATCGCTTTTTGATCGCTGTTTCCTTCCCTGGCGTCTTCGCTGTTTTTAGCTTGTTCGTATACTGAAAACCATCCCAGTGATTTGATCTTTTTCGATGTTCTTTTACATCTGTAACGGTTTAATGTTTAATTCGTCTATGAAGAATACATGATAGTTTAATTTCAACTTTTTACTGACTTTGAAGACATTTTTCTCTTCGGAAACTAAACATTTTTCTCTCACTTGCACATTGAAGTCATTACATTTCTGATCAATCAGGAATCGCATGTTAAAAATAGCTCCGGCTTGCGCGCGGAGCTAAAAATAGATTTTCAAACAACTTTCATGGTTACAGACCCATGTGTGGGAGATGTGCTCTCTTACTTAATATTCTCTTGGTATTGGGTATGTGGGGTTGATCATGTTAAGAGTAAAGGTTGGCATATTACAACTGGACTAATTTTTACGCACCTAGCTATTCTCACTGAATAATTTATCACCAAGCAGTATAAATTAAGTCAACACACATGCTCATTGCATAACGTCGTTTGGAGCTTCGGAAACGAATTTTGCCCCACACCCACCCACCACTAAGCCTGGTAGCGGTAGTGTTCTCGTTTTCCCTATTCTCGCTGTTTGCCTCATCATCGTCGCTGATCTCGCCCCATAACTTAATCATACTGCGACGTGATAATGGCTTCAGTGAGAATATATTACTAATTTTTGCTACTTTCTCATTAATTTATTTTTCAGACTGAATTTCTTCAAAATATCGCCACGATAATCTTCATGATATGGATAATACAGAATGAAAATTAACGAGAGAAATCTTACGAAATAGTTTATTTATTCAACATGGTTTCCTATCACTTTTGACAACAAATGGGGTCATTTAGCTTCATATCAAAAAATAGACGCTCGATGAGCGCATGTGGCTACTGCAGAATTGCGGAACCAGGGTTTAGTTCATTTATTTGTGTAGTCTATGCAAGTGTAATCTATGTATTTTCGTCCGCGCTGAGGGGTATACCTAGGATTTTCTCCGAGGTATGCACTGCTGTTTTATTGCTTTTGTATATGTATATACACTTACTTGCAAGAAGGTTGTCATAGGAAAAAAGAACGTTTGTAGTTTAATGGGATAGGAGTAAATTAGAATGACAAGAGAAGATTACTGACGGCGAACTCATTCTTTTGTATTTAGAATTCAGCTTCATTGATCTTCTTTTGTCTTTTAATTCAGTTTCTCACTAAATTACTTATGTCGTGTTTTTCTATGACAACGTTTTTGCAAGTAGGTATATATATTTATTGATTTCCCTCCACTTTTCTAGAGCGCATGTGCATAATGGCATACAACTAGGTACACTACTGTGGTTGTTGTTTTCATATTATGGCTCGCCCTGGCACTTGTTTCCTGTCTTTCTGTTTGGTAGTTTTCGGCCGGGCTGGGAGCTGAATGTTTTGGAGAGAGACGTCAAAAGAGCTGTTTTGAGTGTTCCCAAGTTTCGTTGAAAATGTCCAAATATTATTTTCTGTTTGTTGTGGTCGCTACATCAATTTGTTTTGAGCGGGCAGAGTGTAATAGTGCCAGCTTTATACTGAGAAACCTGTAGCATGTAGAACGAAGCAGACCATTTAACGTATATATACACAATTTATTAAAATAAGAAGTAGTTCAAGGTATTTTACAACTTCTTTCTTTGTTAATGAGGGGTTATCAAGTTGCGTGACGTTTTAAAATTTAATCCAACATAAACGAAAAATAATATTCAAAAAGAACATGCCAAAATTAGTAAAAGAGGCTCAATTATCCTCCAAAGAGGCTCAATTATCATCTGAAGAGGCTCAATTATCCTCCAAAGAGGCTCAATTATCCTTTGAAGAGGCTCAATTATCCTCCGAAGAGGCTCAATTATCCTCCAAAGAGGCTCAATTATCCTCCAAAGAGGCTTTTGCTTTCCCAATAAAGGATTTTTTATCTGCATACAAAGCTCACTGTATGTGTTCAGCCAGGTTTGTCTTAGCTGTCCTGCCTGGTAATTTCGGCGTAAAAATCGGTCTAAAATTTGAGTAACACTTGCAAAACCTTTCATTTAATAGCACAGAAAAACCAGATGAAAGTTGTGATAAATAAAAGTGAAAAATTTTATAAAAACACTACACTTACTTGAACTTTGAACAATCAACTATGAACAGTCGAGTCTCCCACCACGAGGTTCCAAGGCCGTCATCGGTTGTCATCCCCTTCGGAAATAATCGGAGTGCAGCGAGATTTTGTTGTTCAAGCGTTGATTGGTTCCGAAGTTTGTTCATTGTTTCCGTTGTCACAGGGATTTGTGCTCCCCCGAACACTGGGCACTAGTGTTTTGTGTTCCCCCTCCCCTCCCTATGAAACATCTTTTGACATGATTCTCACCCAGGTCAAGGACATATTAATTCTGAAAACGAAAAATACATGGATTATCTCTATCGTACATCTTTATCGTACATCGTATTTTGGGAGATGAAATTTTATTTACCGAATTCAATACATCAAGCGAGTTCTTTTCTTGGTCTCGTGGCAAAATTTCTTTGCTGTAT
Source organism: Actinia tenebrosa (assembly GCF_029948245.1). Lineage (NCBI taxonomy): Eukaryota > Metazoa > Cnidaria > Anthozoa > Actiniaria > Actiniidae > Actinia > Actinia tenebrosa. Next base: position 18,354,396 of record NW_028292582.1, read on the forward strand.
TATCTAGCCCTACATGACCGCCGAAAACAGGTGAATGACACTCCTCAAAGACCCTTTGCTTCTCTTCACGTCCTCTGCGATTACCACTCGTTTTTCCCTTCCTTTTTCTATGTACCATAGTACGCGATGCTAGTGAGTTTCTTCGTGCCCAATTATTTCGAGCGAGAACTTCTTGTACATTCTCCGTAAAACAATTTTTTCTTTATTCACAAAATCAGGAGGATCATACTGTGAAGCTTCCATGATTTTTTGAATTCGTTCGTTGAATTTAGATTTGAAGAAAATTCTAAGATTTAGCCGGTTTGTACTAACCAAAAACCAATCATTTATAGAGCATCCTTGACCTGGGGGAGACAATCGTGTCAAAAGATGTTTCATAGGGAGGGGAGGGGGGAACACAAAACACTAGTGCCCAGTGTTCGGGGGAACACAAATCCCTGTGACACCGTATGGAATTGTTTATTATTGATGATGATTGCTGATTGGTTCCGAAGTTAATCACAATGCCTCGAAATCCTTTCGACTAATTCCGAACGTTTGCCGAGTCACACTCCCTCACTCTTACGGACGGACGGACACAACTCGATGACATAGTGGCTTCGCCTCTTCAAGGCAGTAGCCACAAAAATCCATAACGTTAGAAAAAAAGTCACAATTTGATTCATACTCAATAAGGACAGTGTCTATATCCATACCTATATTCTAGCTACTAAAAATATTGAATCCACTAAACTAAAGTCCCGATTTTGAGAGTATACAGTTGACACGCTGGAAATGATAGTAAAAGTCCATGAAAATATTCATCGCGTAATATTTGAAAAACGCTCTCATACATTTTTTTCATATTGCAATATGTTGGGTACTATCGACTGGTGAAGTCGCTTTGAAAGTTTAGGTCTAGTTTTCGAGAAAATAAGCGGGAAATGATTTCTATGATGTCATCATTACGTCATAATGAAAAAGCCGCTTTAAACTAATTTATCAGTTTTGAAACCTTTAATCCTTTCCTGACATTGTGTGAAAAGTGCTTGAAGATCGAGTTATTCAAGACGAAGTTGTAGCCGTTTCAATGCGGCTAGGTGTACCAGACCAAAACTACCCAGAGCCTACTTAATAAGAACTCGTTTCTTCAATCAAGTACCGAGTTTATTGAACTCAAGCTTTCGAACTAAAGTTGGCAAAAATGTGCTTTTTATGCATGCTTTTCTATTGGTTATTGCTACAATACACCTTTTATACGGCTCCAACATTCCCTCTTTTCACTCCAGTCTCAGAAAGTGGGTTTTACAGTTCGCGTGATAACTTACAGCAGTAATATGGTTATTAATTGGAATGTAGTTGTTACTAATTATTACCGTATATTATTTTCGTCATAAAATCTGCCTGGTTTATTCTTTAATTCTTTTTATATGAATATATAATACTTCTAATATAGTATACACTACTGACCTAAAAATATATAACGGGCTTTGTATTGGTGAAACGACCTCGCAAGATGTCACCCTTTTTTCGTCAAGAGTAAATAATAATTATTACTGAATCACTAATACTGTGCGATATCCATAGGAATGATCTATCGCGCATTACATTTATAATGAGATGCTATATATAAACTAAGTCATATAATATTATACAATACAAATTAAAATATATTAAGACTAAATTGAAATTTAAAATTACTTTTTAAAAAATGATAGCATCAGCAGAGTACCAGTTTAGTTGACCGAATTCCCCGAAAGCAAATATGGTTCAACTAATTTTAGTTAGTTTTCCTCGCAGGGATTGAGTAGATTTGTCAATCGATATGGAATTCTGCCAAGAATGAAGAATTCGTTCATGGGTTCTCTTGGCAGAATCATAAAAAAATGCCAATCAAAATACGATGTCGAATCCTCAATTGTGATTGGTTGATCTACCTAGCATGAGTTTGTTCAGAAGGTCAACTAAAGCTGGTAGCGATTCACAAGGTGTGTATCATACGATTCTTCTATTAAGGATAAATTAGCTGAATAAGTATTTATGATTAGGATACTTTTTTTCTTACTTTTTCCAAAAACGCATTAGGATCTTTTCGGATATCAGTTATTCGAGATATCAATCTTTTATAATGTACGTCACTGAACTTTTCCTCAAACAGATTGACCTCTTTCATAAAGTAATGAGGACACCTTTTGTTCTCTAGACAACTTAATAACGTGTCAAGAGCACGTCGAAATCTTACGTTTAACTGATCTTCTGCCCACAAAGATGAATCGGGATTTACTTCTCTCTCATACAACATGATTGTCTTCAGGTGATAAGATGTGAATGGGGTCAGCGTTACATACTCTTCACGAAATGTTTTGAGAATACGCAGTACCTTCTTCCAGCATGGCTCTAGTTGTAATACAAGCTTCATCTCTGCAACAGAGAAGGAGTACCTCCAGAGGTATTCACTTCCTTCGGCAGATGCTGGTTTAGGTCTTTTACCAACAAGATGACATCCATCTTTAACTATGGCATCAATCAACTCTTTTGGTGGCCAACCTATAAAGGTCAGGAAGCAAACTTAACAAAACTGTTGTAGTTTTGTCAAACCTCAAAAATCAAATATTTTTGCCTCAGGGTATAGTAGTCAACAAATCATATTCCTTTTAAGCATTAAAATCACAAGTAACGTCATGGGAGGGGGGGTGGGGGAGGGCAGTAGATGTGCAATGGAAGGGTACAATTTTCAAAATCAGTTGAAATTGTGTGTGTGTGTGTGTGTGTGGGGGGGGGGGGGGGGTGGGGGTTACATTGTTTGTTTGTTTGTTGAATTCAATAAATAAATTATTCATTTATTTACTGATTGATTGATTGATTAATTGACTAAAAACTGCCGGGGATTATTGGGAGATATATAGTAAAGGGTTATTTTGGTGTGAAACGTGAAATGACTGTTTTTATTATTTCGTGAAACGATATTGGACCGTTTTTATCAGTCATTTATTTATTATTTTGAATTGTGAAATGGCCATTTTCATTATTTCATAAAACATGATTTGACAAATTTCATTCTTTCATTCATTTATTCATTCATCCATCCATCCATCCCTCCCTCCCCCCCTTCCCTCCCTTCTTCCCTCCCTCCCTCCCTTCCTCCCTCCCTCCATCCATCCATTCATCTATCCATTTATTCATTTTTATTTTTTATGCCCTCTTGATTAAAGTCAAAAATTTTCAAATGCTCGCTGGAGAATAGCAGAATAGTAGGCATATTTTCAGGAAAGATTACCATGTTTGTTAAACTAAATAATGTTAACATATATTTTTATAAAATATTAAACTTTTATGTTAATACAGTAACTGTAAGTTACTCAATTCACCTTTTCTTGGTCTGGTTTCCCATTCATCAGCCTCCTCAGGCCAAGTGTCATCTTTGGTTGCAAGCGTCAAGTCAATACAACACACAGTGCCATTGAGAGGGATGATTTGTAGTGTTACTGTTGGTCCATGTGATCTAACTTTGATCTCTTTAATATTGTGCCTTTCTCTAAAGAAAATATCAAAAAATGAGAAAATATAGTAACAAATGCATTTTTTCTCTGCAAAGGCACTCCAATTAAACCCATTGGCCCATATGTATTTCTTACATTTTAAACTGGTAAGCTTTTTGGCTTCAGAACGGTTGATTGCATGCCCATGTTAAACAAATTAAAAGCCCAATTATAACCACTTTGATTGCATGTTTGCATGCCTGCTAGAACAAATAAATTGTAATTCCCCATTGATATAGCATTTCTAACGATATAGTTTTGCTGTCTCTATATTTGGTAAAACTTTTTTAGAAAATATCACAACTCGATAATAAACTCATCAAAATCTCTAAACTCAAAAATGTTGAAAAGTACATGCAATTTTGTCCAGGATTATAAACAATTAACCCTTCCGATAAGACATTTGCATGATGGCGTCATTTGACTGCCACTAGCCTACCAAGATGCTTCACAAATTTTCTTTCTCATTTTAATTTGTATTCCTTCATGAGAATAGTAAGACAATTGTTGCTAATTAACTAAACAAAAGAAAGTGTGCAAGGGAGTCTGGTAGTAGAGGTCAATGATGCTATCATGCAAACGTCCTATTGATGTTATGGAAAAAATATTACCTACATATTGAGACAAAAATTACAAAGCAAAAAGGTTTACAGCTATATATCCTAAGTAGCACATCCTAGCTGATATTTTCTATAGCTTAAATATGCAAGTACCAAGCTCCTCTCCCATCCTACACACCCCCCTGGGAGCTGGCCCTCAAAAAAAATTTGGCCTAATTTTATTAAGCTAATTACTATGGCCTTAATTATTATGGATTGGGTACATAAAGATGAGTGTGGCAGTGCACGTGTGCAAGTGAAAACGATGACAGCCAACCAGTAACCTGTTCCAAAATCATGCATGTATGAGCAAGGGAAAATGTAAAAATAGCATCAATGATCAAATACAAAAAGAGGAGGTCGAAATTAAAGATCAAAGGTAGTTCTCAGTTTAGCTGACCTGTTACTCCCTAATATATTCTCCTCCCCTCCTCCCATCCCCTCCCATAGGGAAAACCATCAGGTTCTATCCAATTAATCAATAAAGCTTTTTATATAATAAACTTCTAGAATTTTAAAGTCTCTGGCATGGTTTCATTCCATAAAATGGCAATTTAGAACCCGAGTGACATGGCTCTGTTGAGTGTTTCTTAAATAAGGTTATGGCATGCTTAATATACTCACACAAAGACATTGTTAAGCTTTTTAATGGCCTCACGAACATATTTAGCAAACAAAGCCTTGATTTTGGTTGCCTTTAGAAGATATTCGACCTTGGCAATACACCCATCCTTCCTCCACTCACATTCTTCTCCTTGGTCAATCATTATTGTAGTGAAACCTAGCATAAACAAAATTTAAAAATAAAAAATGATACTAAATAAGGACATAATTATATATTGGTATAGCTGAAATTAGCAGATCAACTTAGTGGAGCACTAATAAATTGCATTTTTTTCATTTTAGTAAAAACATAAATACATCATTTGTAAGTCTCTGTTATTCATGCTTGGCAGACATTAACGTATAATTGCAATACTGGTATAGCATTTTGTTTACATACGTATACGTATATGTACATCAAGTATGTTAAGGCTTGGGTTGAAACGAGGGTACTTCTTTTTATTAAGTTTAACGCTCAATTATATTAAAGTGTATCCTAATTTATTATATATATTAAAATATATATATAATACAGTGTAAATGGTAAGTTACTATACCTAACTTTAAGGTAAGACCCTAAAAAAAGACATTTGAATTTTTTCTATAAATCAACTGCTTAGTACTTAGCTGGGAATTTTTTTTTTTTATTGTTACCAAATGAAAGATCACAATGTGTCAAAAACATGAAAACCACGCTGACAAGCTAGCTGCAAGTCATGCAGTTTTCTTTCTCATACATTCAAGACGATGTAATTTTTCAGGTATTTTTGTGCTAGAGCAATGGAATTGTGCTCCTGCAATTACTAAATAGATTAATGTGAGCATGATGTCAGTAGAAAGACGTTCATTTTTCGTATGGCTTTTTCGTAGATTATGCATGAGTGGAAGGCAGCAGCGGGGTGGATAGATTTATTCATGAAAATATCCGATATTTAACTCACCAATCGGAGGATCCTTAGTAAGATTGTCCTCATCGCTGTCGTACAAATCGCATTTACCAAGTGTTAGTTTTTCCATGTCCAGCATCAGATCGTACTCATTGGGCTCTATTACTTTGGTTTTTTCGTAATAACTTCCACTATTGATTACATTTACTTTGAAGCGATCATCTTTGTTTTTTACTTCTTCCAGGATCTTCATCACTGGTTCTCTCCAGAAGTGGATATCTTCTTTTTGTTCCACATTTTTAATAGTAACAGCCCGGTCATGGAATTCGTTTAAATTTTTTTTAGTAACGCTCATCACTGACCAAGGGCGCTAGGGCAAAAATTGGTGGTTTTTTAGCCGTTAGACTCCGTTATATTGGTGTTTTTTTAGCCGTTAGAAACTGCTTAAACTGTTACTCATCTGTTCTGTTTTGTGCTGGCTGGATTTATTCAAAATACTGCTAAGACCAACGGTCCAATCGTACGTATCCTATACCTGCCTCGTGACCGCTTACGTAAGCGTACGCGTCGGTTAATAAGTTAATAAGTTAATCCAAATCCCCTAGAATAACCAAAAATGAACAGGGGTAGGAAAAGAAAGGCCAATCTATTGTTCTCTCGTCTGCTCGTGTAATAGGATTAAAGTGAAAGGTTCATTTTTGGTTATTCTAGGGGATTTGGATTAACTTATTAACTTATTAACCGACGGGTACGCTTACGTAAGCGGTCACGAGGCAGGTATAGGATACAGTAGTTCGTTACGTACGATTGGACCGTTGGTCACAGCAGTATTTTGAATAAATCAAGCCAGCACATAACAGAACAGATGAGTAACAGTTTAAGCAGTTTCTAACGGCTAAAAAAGCACCAATATAACGGAGTCTAACGGCTAAAAAAACACCAATTTTTGCCCTAGCGCCCTTGCTCTGTAAGATTCAAACATAGGCCGTCCAGTCGACCTCACGGATTTTGCTCAAATTTGGTATATAAACTTTGTTTGGGGTCCTAAATACAAAATGGATGATTTTTTGCGCAAAAAAAGTTTTACGGCAAAATTCAGGGGGGAGGGTCAGTTTTGGGTCCGTAGTTGGCTGGTTACGACACCGTTCAAGCACTGTTTTGGTGGCGCTAGAAAAAACGTTCTTGTTAACAAAATATTTATAGTTTCTGAAAGATTTTGATATCAAAATGAACCCTGGTTTATACTCTTTCTGATGTTTAGCAAAACCTGGGAATAAATTAAACCGTTTAATGTAAAACGACTCCCATATTTAATTATCTTACTATGGATCCTCCGATTGATATTTTTCTCCTTATTCTCTCTAAATATCATAGGTATTAGGGAGGGTTCATGGGGGCTATGATGATTTTGAGGGGGGCATTATTTTTCCCTTATCCAAGTTAGGGGGGGTTAGCGAAAATAAAACAAAGTAGGGGGGTCAGCAATTTTTTCCTGGAAAAAAAATGCTATGAAAAACTGTTACTTGGAACTCCTGGATTTTAATAATAACAGATAAAATTTCAATACAATTAGGTGTGCTTGCTATTTAAAAAATGTCATTGGACAAATGTTTAACACAACATTTAATTAGGAAATGCAAAACTAGTAGCGTTTCTTCCACATCTTGTGGTGTATTGTTTTGTTGCTGGCAATGGTTCAAATTGCTCGTCACTGTCTTCACTTTCACTTATTTCCAAACTGTCACTGCCCCTGTCACTGCTCCATGTTTCTCCCAAGACAGTTTAGTTTCGTTACTATCACTTTCATCGATATCATCGTCATCGTCGGAGACGGGTTCTCCAGCTTCTTAAAAGACGTTGGCCTCGAACTGACATTGTTGCCATTGCCTGACCCCTTGTTTCTTTTAGATGAAAGCTTATTAGCTCAATTTTTTTCCTTTTTCAACTTTTTCTTCTATGGAAGAGAGTGTTTTTTCAAGTAAGTGTCCAGTAGAAGATTTTGGATGATAAGCTAATACCATAATACAATACAATATATATATTATTTCTACCTTCCATGAAATACTTACAATATTGTTATAATAATTTATGTTTGAATAGATTAAATGTAGGCCGAATGGTCCTAACTAATAAATTTAAGAGTTCATATGATAAAATGTTAGGGCCATTATCGTATTGATATTATATTATACTGGTAAAGAAGAAAGTAGCTTTGTGATAAACGAAGTGACAAAAAAAAAAAAAAAAACTGTTCATATATTTTGCTAACATAAAATCACACATACATATAAAGTGTCTAGAATGTTGACAGATTGATAATTGTAATTTATTATTTCAAACTAACCAGTCAATCTTCCTTTTCTTGATGTCAGTTGTTTAAATTTATTAAAGTTTTATTCAGTTAATAGCATCATGTTTTTATTAGGAAACCATGTTTAACTGAAGCAAAATGTTTTAAAACTCCAATAGTATTATTCAAATGTAGAAGTTAAGATCAAAAATTGAACTTATTATATGGTAGGTTAGTCATGCCATGAGGGGGGGGGGGGGGGGTGATGATATTTTCCCTTGAGTAATTGATATTTCTTGAGGGGCGGGGCAAATTTTTTCCTCATAGATTATCAGGGGGGGGGGGGGGGGGGGGCTTTAAAAATGAGGAGAAAAAAATCAGAAATAATCATAGACCCCCATCTAGATAAACTATAAACGCTCCCTTATGAGCCTTTGTAATTAGGGCTCGAATGTGAGGTAAATCTAGAGGCCGATGTCTCCACTTGTATGTCGATTTGGAAACTGCCGTTGCTGTTGATCATAGTTCGATTATAGCTGTGGCGGATTTAGGGGGGGTTTATTGGGTGCAAATGAAGTCCCCACCGGCTGGTACCTTGGATTTTTTATATTTTTTAAAATAAATAGATAAAAGTATGGTAGGTCCGCTTTTTGATGGATAGGTTATCCTTATCAGGAGCGCCCCTAGGCCAGTGATGTGCCTCATGAGAAAAATGGTGATGCAAGAGAACGTTATTGTTGTTCCGAGATTTGCAAAAATGAACCCCCCCTCTTAAAGTCCTGGATCCGCCACTGTATAGCTTATTTCATTTCTGAAATAAACAACCTGGGCAAGTTTTAATGCGTTGCTAAACGACATTTGTCTATATCACCTAAGGTATCTCCACCACAGCCTTTTTAATAGATTGCATAACGTGTGTTAAAGATGACATCTTGGCATTCAGGTGATACAAAGGCATAATGTGGAACTAGATTTCTTACAACTCAAGTGTTCACTTTTACATACCTCTCCCCACACAACATCTATACGGACGCCCTTAATTCAGCACATTTCCAATAATCACGATATTTATAGCTATTGAGGTTGTGCACCTTCACGTGACAGCAGCCATGTTAGATGGCAGGAACAATTCCAATAACCACACTATTTATAGCTATTGAGGTTCTGTACCTTCATGTGGCAGCAGACATGTTAGATGGCAGGAACAATTCCAATAACCACGATATTTATAGCTATTGAGGTTTTGTACCTTCACGTGACAGCAGACATGTTAGATGGCAGGAACAATTCCAATAACCACGATATTTATAGCTATTGAGGTTCTGTACCTTCACGTGACAGCAGACATGTTAGATGGCAGGAACAATTCCAATAACCACGATATTTATAGCTATTGAGGTTCTGTACCTTCACGTGACAGCAGACATGTTAGATGGCAGGAACAATTCCAATAACCACGATATTTATAGCTATTGAGGTTTTGCACCTTCATGTGACAGCAGCCATGTTAGATGGCAGAAACAATTCCAATAATCACGATATTTATAGCTATTGAGGTTTTGTACCTTCATGTGACAGCAGACATGTTAGATGGCAGGAACAATTCCAATAACCACGATATTTATAGCTATTGAGGTTCTGTACCTTCATGTGACAGCAGCCATGTTAGATGGCAGGAACAATTCCAATAATCACGATATTTATAGCTATTGAGGTTTTGTACCTTCACGTGACAGCAGACATGTTAGATGGCAGGAACAATTCCAATAATCACGATATTTATAGCTATTGAGGTTTTGTACCTTCACGTGACAGCAGACATGTTAGATGGCAGGAACAATTCCAATAATCACGATATTTATAGCTATTGAGGTTCTGTACCTTCATGTGGCAGCAGCCATGTTAGATGGCAGGAACAATACAATGTATGTAAAACGATTGAGAGATATGTTTGCCTGTCGTGGTAGGAGAGAAGCATCAAAAAGTGCTGGAGGGTAACTACACATTTCAAACTGGAACAGTTCTTTTGGATTCTCATACCTTCCGCCAGTGAAAACGAGAACGAACCTTTGGGACAGGAGCTGGGAATCTATTTGAACAGTCATCCCTTTCACATTGATGGGGGTCTTGGCGGCAAGCGTTACAGCTTGTTTTTTCTTTTTGAAAGTGTGTTCATGTACAAGCTTACCCTTCATTGAAACAAGTATACTTTCTCCTACTTGTTTGGCTTTATCTGCGTTGACCGTTTCTTTTGCAAGTACACCAGTCGAAATACTTCGTAGCGAAAGAACTGCACTGAACGGATTTCTTGAGTGAAGATAGGCAACTATTTCCATTGCATCTTTAAAGTCGCGCTCTTGTCTAGCTACTGATGTGTCTATATGCTGCTCACTAGTGTAATAGTTTACACCTGTTAGACTCTTCATGGCGTTTTTGACTGCTGCACACATAGGCATGGACATCATACCCGTATCAATCGCTGCACTTTTGTCATTTCACGCCCCCTGGTAAGACCGCCACTAAATTTTATACTTCTCATAAGTACTTGCTCAATGGCAAGGTCAGTAAAGAAACTAAAATGATCATTAAAATCCCACGGGATGACATAAGGCCCCGGACTAACAGTCCCGTCCAATGTCTATCCACTTCTGCGCACGACATGTAGACCATCCTGGAAACTCTTATACACTTCAGGGTTCTTATCTTCAAGGTCAGCCATCATTTGCAAGTAGATGTAAGCAAACTTGGCATACATATTTGGTCCCGAGGCAGCAAAATAGGGCAGCATTTCATGAACGGATTGGACCAGAAAGAGACGAGATTCTGTTGATACTGAATTTGGAATTTATACTTGAAACTATTTAAAACTGAAACTTATAAACACTTTATAAACAAATTGTGAACAATATTGAGATGATATATAGTAATTAAGTTTGTATATGGAAGATGGAAGATTGACCCATGCTAAATTTGCTCTATCTTTGAACATAGTTAATACCTCTATTATACTATGCTTTGAATGAAGATTTATTGACAAAAAAATTTTACAGCAAAATAAACTTGTCACTTTTTAACTACAGTTTTCGTTTATTATATGCATAATGAGAAATACTCACTGAAAATCTATTTTGTAAATTTTCGTTCATTCACTGGTCTCAGCCAATCAGAGAGACGAACGACGTTTCTTACCGCGGTGAAAAAAAGTCGTTCGCCGATCTGATTGGACGAACGATATTTTTGCACTGCACCGTTGAATGGTTTTTATCACTGCACTCATAGACTTGGTAGCTTTGTCATTGAGCGAAGCAGTAATTCTTGTTCTTATTTTGCTAAAATAGGTCCTTTTTTACTTTAAAAAATAAGCAAATGCATAAAAATGGAAGAAAATAGATTTATTACTCCCAATGACACTGTAGAGTATTAAGTAGAAAGTCTACAAAACAAGAATACTAAGGGAAAAACCGAGCGAGATTTGAGGCTACTGAAAAGCTATCTAACATCACAAAATGAGGAAAGAGAAGTTCACGAAATAGAGCCACAAGAGCTAGATAGATATCTAGCAGAGTTTATTCGTTCGGTTAGACGAAAAGATGGAGAGGACTATGAATGGGATATTATCAAATTTCTCAGTATGTATATAATATTTCAAAAATTTTAGAAATAACCTTGAGAAAGGGAATATAAAATATTTGAAAATATTGAAGTTCAGTTCTATGGAATGACATTATTTTATAGTTTATCTGCCTCTATTTTACATTCATGATAATCTTCATTTATGCTTAAGGCTGCCATCAGAAGCCACAGTTCTACTATCTATCGAAATGGCTCATATCCCATCAGAGGAGGGAGAATGTTCTGGCGTGGGATCAAGTCCTGAAATATTCATTCACAAGAAACTGCAATTAAAGAAGGAAAAACTAAAAAAAAGAAGATAACCCAGGATGACGTGCTTGCAGCCCAATATGAAAACCTAAGGGTTTCAAGAAGAGATCTTCATCCTAGAGAAAAGAAAATTAGAATTGGAGCTTCAACACCTAGGATATGACAATCAGGAAGTCACTTTAGATGGAGACACACATGTTTTATGACAAAGTTGTAAATTATAATCACTGTGTATCTCAAGCCTGCATGTAAATACAACTTTTATCTTCAAATGTTGAAATAGTATTTCACAATAATTTTTATATTGCGCACAGTGAAATCTAAAGTGACTTGCAGATGGTCATATATCCAGGGCTCGAAATAGGAAAACATTTTGCCTGCTACAGTTTTTGTTTTTTGACATGTGGAACAAATCTTTACCTACCATTCTATTAATTTTTCGGCTTTTCATGATCATTTTGGACTGCCAAATATTCATTGTGGTCTGTTATTTGGCCATTGTAAAGGCAGTTATTTCGAGCCCTGTATATAAGAACGCGCTCTTTTTGACAGATTAGTTTTTTCCTCATAATTTTATTTATTTACTCTAAATTTTTTTCTAACCTTAAATCATATTATACATATATTCTTATAGTCTAGAAGCTAAGTCTGAAAAGAGGCTTATTTTTCAAGTTGGCTGCACCCCATGTGTGGCCAAGGTTTCTTGGTATCATTTTAAAGCTTGAAGCCTGTAGATTACGAATCTGCTTGTCGCCACTTGAAAAAAGTGTCCAAACAGCTTGGCGACCTGGCCTAAAGTACATACTTTCTATTTCACAATATTTTCGTTATTCTTTATTTTCTTGACGTTTTTCACGTTTCACACACAAATTTTCGATAAAAACTGCTTTGATGTGTTTATTATATGCTAAGCTAATGCACACATATGAAAAAACGAGGAAATTTTCAGGAAATGTGGAATTATTAGCATTTTTGGGCCATTAATCACGATTTTAGATTCATTGAGTGGCAAAAGTTTTTTTTAAATAATTTTAAACGTCGCTAAACATGCATTTTTCTTATGAAGACCTTAGTTTGACCTTATCTGATTAGTTTTCAGAGAGAAATGACAAATATTTTTAATATTAGCTATAGAAAAGACAATTTCCGTACTATTCGTCAAACCGGAAGTTGATAGCTAAACTACTTCCGGTTTACGTTTTTCAAGATTTCTTGAATAAAATCGGAAAATAACTCATTGCAAACTCTGGTAGTCTTTTATTTATAACAAATTAACACTCTTATAGATGTTTACTACTTGTGCGTACTCTTTTCAAGTAGTAAATAGGTAAGAATAGAACATATTTATGGAAGGAGAAGTACTAACTGTCTGTGTATAAAGAGGAGCTGAGATTTATAAATTTATGCTTGAAATCAATGTAAATCATTATATATATCTTTAAAATAATGCAAAATTAAAGAAACAAATGAAAAATAAAATCTCAAGTGCTGCAGATGTTGTTTTGATTGGTCTTCCTGTGTCTAAATGAGCCTGCAGTCCAGTAGTTCCTAATCCAGCAATATGGCGTACTTCACGTGTTGAGATCTCTTCAAATCCTGTAAGTATATATACTTTAGTAGCTCATACAGTTTATCAGTGAGTTATTTAACACTAACACAAGGTCTATCTTATATAAAGTGATTTCAAAACTTGACTTTAAGTGAAACTCTTCGCATAATCTTGGTATATAAATCTTCGTATGAGCAGAACGACTTGAGTGAAAAATCTCCGTTTAATTATCGTAAATGAAGGGCTAATAATTGGTAAGTATTCTCATGCAGGTGTACTGAGGCTTGTTTCAAGAATCAAGGAATCACAGAACACTAATAATAGCTTTCTTCTAAGGTCGGCTTTGAAGAAAACTACTATTGGAACATCATTTAGGAACAGATTTTTTCAAATCAAAGATGTAAACACTTGTTGAGATATCTGCAAATCCTGTAAGTATATAAACTCTAGTATAGGAACTCATTTATTTCATCAACGTTTCATTTAACACTAACACAAGGTTTATGTTATAATATAGAGTGACTTCAAGTTAATTAGTAATAGGTATTCTCAGGTGTACTGAAGCTCACTAATTCTATACAATCTTTGATATTTTTTCTCCCATTTTCTTATTGAAAGTATATTTGTATAGAATTATTTAAAATTAGTGAAAAGTGTTCAATAAATTGAGTTGATGATCAAGAAATCACAAAACACACTATAACTAAATCTTTCTGTTTAAGGTTGGTTTTAAACAATACTGGAACATCTAATCAGGAAAGCTTCGTCACATGGCATTTTCTCTTGCTATTAGCTCTTCAGATTCAGTGATCAGTTGCCTTTGCCATAAAGCGGGGTTCAAGTCGCAAGGTCCTCTAACTGACTTCACTTCTCTCAGTTGGAAAACTTTTGAAAATGCCTGTGACATCCGAAAAGATGAAATTTCAAAATCTATGGAGGGGAAATGGAAGACAGGTCCATTTGGAGGCTACCATCGACTCTGTTACAAGAGCTATACGTCCAAAAGTCACCTTGAACGAGTAACCTCTAAACGAAGGAAACTTGAAAAGGATATTCCCTTGATAAAGACTATAAAAACCAAAGAAGACATACCTCAAACACGATCTTCTCTGCAATCTACTGACATTAAGAGTTGTTGGATATGTCAGAAAGAAAAGACGGATGTGTTACCAGTTTCAATCTGACTCCAGATACAAATACAGTAGTAAAATCCTTTATTCACTCGTTAGAGCTTGATACTTGTTGCTTGCGCTTACACGTGTTCTCTCTTATGTCTCTTATCTTTATTATATCTGTCACTTGATACTATACTAAATTATGTCACACAACTAACTTATTGAAAGCGTGACAGTTCATACACTTCACACTCTCCGCTGCTTTAAACGAGAGTACTATCACTACATAGTAGTTTAGTTCCACTGCGATGTAAACTTATCTTACTATTGAGCTTTTTTTCATGCTTGTAGTTTGGGGTGATCAAGTCCAAACGTTTAACACAAAGCTCCTTATTGACTAAGTTCCCCTGATGGCAAACCGTACACTTCCATCAGTTATCCAGTGGATACCGGGTGTTTGAACACCGTCTAAATACTAAGGCGTACTTTTGTTGATACTACTGTGTCTTTTCTTTTCTTTGATATATGTCGCTTAAATTTCTTCTTATATAATGTCAATTCGAATGATTAGAAACCGAAGCTAATCAATGTCCAATCAGTATCATAGTTAACAACAATGCTTAAAAATACTAAATGTTCTTATAAGTGAGTTCAGTAGTTTGTCGTAATTCCATACGGACGATGGGGTGGAGCAATCCATGGGTTGTAGATTGTCATTCTACCACAGTATGGAGTTGGCTGAGTCAACTGGGGGTAAAACGTCTGAAACGGCTGATATGGCTGATATGGCTGAGGTGTTAGTCTGGGCTGATAAGGTACCGGTGCCTGATACGACTGCATGTTGCATGGACCATTGTATGGATTGGTACTGTGCAACAACACATCATACCCATACCTTGCGGGTTGTCTTCTTTCACGTGTCGGGTATCTAGGCTCTTGATGGGGCTCTTGAACTGTATCCTCATGTGATCCATCTGTATCATCTGTAGATACGTCTTCCACCATCTCTCCTTCCGCTTGAGAAAAGTTATTTCCGCCTTCATCAGTATGATCCTCTTGAATGTCAGCATCAGTATCAGCATCTGCAATAGGTACCGACTCAGATACTTGTCCTACGCTGTCTCTGTCATCAGTGTTTTGCTGAAAAGCAGCAGGAGTTAATCCGATATCGCTATCTGAACTACCAGAGTCGTCACTTTCACTCAGATGTTGCTGTTGCCTCTGTCTTGTACGTGGTCGGCGCCGTGGTCTTTGCTGTCGTTGTTGCTGTGTGTTACCAGCGTGGTCTTCTCGCTTGACTTCATAAACAGGTCCCGTCCCTTTGCGACTCACTACCACGTACACTTTGTCTTCCAAGTAGGAACGCAGCTTTCCAGGGCCTCCTCTAGGTGTCAGGTTTCGCACCAGTACACGGTCTCCCTCGCGAAGCTCCGTGAAATTGAGTCGTCGATCGTAACGCTTCTTGCTCTTTACGTTGCTCTCCGTTACGTTCTTACGAGCAATGTCATACGCAGTCTGCATCGTTGTCTTCCAATGTTTGGCAAAAGCACGATGATTAGCTGCACCATTAACGTTACGACCGATTAGAATATCAACTGGAAGCCTTGGTGTCCTGCCGAACAAAAAGAAGAAAGGCGCAAATCCTGTGCTTGAATTGGGTGTACAGTTGTAGGCGTGAACGACTTTATTAAGGTAGTCTTTCCAGTGTGACTTCTTGTCCTCAGGAAGTGTTCGCAGCATCGCTAACAACGTCTGGTTGAAGCGTTCGGTTTGGCCATTACCTTGAGGGTGGTAAGGGGTCGTTCGAGTATGTCTGATACCGCTAAGCTGCTCCAGTTGGGTAAACAGATGGTTCTCAAACTCTTTGCCTTGGTCGTGGAGGATCCTCGCAGGGAAACCGAACCTGGGAATAAACTCATTGAAGATCTTATCTGCCACAGTTCGAGCAGACTTATTCCTTGTAGGGTAAGCCTGGGCAAATCTGGTGAAATGATCCACGATTACCAGGATGTATTCATAGCCTCCTGAGCTCTTTTCTAAGTGTAGAAAGTCAATAGAAATGAGTTCAAAAGGTGATGACGACGTAATATGTTGCATCTGAGCACGTGTTGACTGTTGTGGGCGGCGTTGTTTAAGGCAAGGACAGACGTTCGTTACGAAGTGTGTGATGTGTTGCTGCATACGTGGCCAGTAGAAACGATCGCGCGCCAACTGGATGACACGGTCTGCTCCTAAATGTCCCATCTTCTTTGTACACTAGGGAACGCTTGGAAGCTGGGAGTACTAGTTGTAGGTGGTTTGTGGTGTGTCGCCGCAATAATCCGTCAGCTCCCACTTCAAGCTTAGTCCATTCTCTTACAGGATTTGAAGAGATCTCAACACGTGAAGTACGCCATATTGCTGGATTAGGAACTACTGGACTGCAGGCTCATTTAGACACAGGAAGACCAATCAAAACAACATCTGCAGCACTTGAGATTTTATTTTTCATTTGTTTCTTTAATTTTGCATTATTTTAAAGATATATATAATGATTTACATTGATTTCAAGCATAAATTTATAAATCTCAGCTCCTCTTTATACACAGACAGTTAGTACTTCTCCTTCCATAAATATGTTCTATTCTTACCTATTTACTACTTGAAAAGAGTACGCACAAGTAGTAAACATCTATAAGAGTGTTAATTTGTTATAAATAAAAGACTACCAGAGTTTGCAATGAGTTATTTTCCGATTTTATTCAAGAAATCTTGAAAAACGTAAACCGGAAGTAGTTTAGCTATCAACTTCCGGTTTGACGAATAGTACGGAAATTGTCTTTTCTATAGCTAATATTAAAAATATTTGTCATTTCTCTCTGAAAACTAATCAGATAAGGTCAAACTAAGGTCTTCATAAGAAAAATGCATGTTTAGCGACGTTTAAAATTATTTAAAAAAAACTTTTGCCACTCAATGAATCTAAAATCGTGATTAATGGCCCAAAAATGCTAATAATTCCACATTTCCTGAAAATTTCCTCGTTTTTTCATATGTGTGCATTAGCTTAGCATATAATAAACACATCAAAGCAGTTTTTATCGAAAATTTGTGTGTGAAACGTGAAAAACGTCAAGAAAATAAAGAATAACGAAAATATTGTGAAATAGAAAGTATGTACTTTAGGCCAGGTCGCCAAGCTGTTTGGACACTTTTTTCAAGTGGCGACAAGCAGATTCGTAATCTACAGGCTTCAAGCTTTAAAATGATACCAAGAAACCTTGGCCACACATGGGGTGCAGCCAACTTGAAAAATTCTGGGTTTAGCTTCTAGACTATTATAAACATTCAATTTTTCAAACAAGTATTGATTTGGAAATTTGAGTCTTGATTGGATCAAATGAAACATTGTGCTGAATCATTTAAAAAAAGTTTGATAGAAGTGCTTAAAAATATTGTTGTTGCTGTAGTTTGGTAAAGTCCTATAATTCATGGTACTCTATAATTTTGTTAATTATAACATAGATAAGTTATTACACGAACTCACTCAGGGTTAGTAGTTTGTTGCATTTATTCTTCAGAGAGTCTCCAGTCAGTCTACAGTTATTCTTCAGTTATTCTTCAGAGAGTCTCCAGTCAGTCTCCAGTTATTCTTCAGTTGGTCTTCAGAGAGTCTCCAGTCAGTCTACAGTTATTCTTCAGTTGGTCTTCAGAGTCTCCAGTCAGTCTACAGTTATTCTTCAGTTAGTCTTCAGAGAGTCTCCAGTCAGTCTACAGTTATTCTTCAGTTAGTCTTTGGAGAGTCTCCAGTCAGTCTACAGTTATTCTTCAGTTAGTCTTCAGAGAGTCTCCAGTCAGCCTACAGTTATTCTTCAGTTAGTCTTCAGAGTCTACAGTCAGCCTACAGTTATTCTTCAGTTAGTCTTCAGAGAGTCTCCAGTCAGCCTACAGTTATTCTTCAGTTAGTCTTCAGAGTCTCCAGTCAGTCTACAGTTATTCTTCAGTTGGTCTTCAGAGTCTCCAGTCAGTCTACAGTTATTTTTCAGTTAGTAAATATCTAAAAATGATAAAATAACACCTAATGCTAATAGCTATAAAACAATATCTAATTACTAATCTTATTATACAAAATTTGAATGCCCTAATGAAACAAATTCTAAGAAAAAATAATAAACGAGTAAAAAACTGAATTGTTGGAATAAATTACTCTCAGAAACAGACACCAGAATCAAGTCTCAAGGTATAGTTATTCCCGAAAACTTAACTCCGGGCTCTGCCTCTGAATGAGAGCGTTAAAAAGACAACTGTTAAAAGATTTAAAATTACAAGATTTCTTTAAACTCGTATCTAGGCAGTTCCAGTCTTTTATGGATCGTTTTGAGGAAGTTCGCCCGCCTTCAGTCGCTTTCTTAAAAACAGGACAATTAAAATTAAGCTTACTGTAACGAGTGTTTCGATGGTGAATACCACAGTTCATTTTCAAGATGTCATCGAGATAAGGTGGCGTATGGCCTTTAGACCTGTGAAAGATAATGGTAACGGACGGTTTATATAAGAGTCTACAAAATAAGGCAACCGATTTATGGAGTTAAATATAAATATTGATCTTGTTAAACGATCAGCATTAGTAATAATTCTGGTTGCTCTTTTTTGAAGCTTGAAAATCCTGTTTTCGAGTTCCTTTTCACCATAAGACCGTACAGGTGCGCCATATAACATAAGTGGTTGAATTACTATATAGCTCTGTATTGAAATATAGTTCCCGTTGACTACGTTTCAAATAGGGGCTAATGTGCCTTAGCAATCCAATTCGTTTTGACAGCTTCTTGCAGAGATTTTTGATATGATCGTTAAAATTAAGGTCCTGATCTAACTCTACGCCAAGGAGCTTGTGACGCTTTACTTGTTCAATGACTGTATCATTCAGATTGATGTTTAGGGTTTCTGTGATCCCTTCACGTTTTCGCAGTCTTTTGCCAACGATTAACATCGTTTTAGTCTTATCCTCTTTGATTATCATCTTATTAGCTTGGTTTTTGTGGAAGGAGGAAAGCCGGAGAACCCGGAAAACCCTTGAAGCACAGGAGAGAACCAACGAACAACTCAACTCACATACAACACCGAGCTCGTAGGGACTCGAATCCGGGACGCATTGGTGAGAGGCGAGCACTCTCACCGATACATCACACGTGCTTCCCAACAACGTCGTAACGAAGTCATATATGCTAAATATATAGCCAAAAGGGTTTGAAGTACTTTATATTTCGTGCTTGATAGTTATGGTCCATAGGAAATCACATTACTAATGACAGATTTACCAGAATGAGTATCGGGCATTTTGGTACGCTGTGCCTATACCTTCATTAACCGACTCTTCGAATTTACCTCGATTTACCTTTAAAATATTGATTCTGAAGCCCTCAAATTGCGATAAGTTGTTGGGCTTAGGGCGCAATTATAGTTATTAAAATTACGACAGATACTTGGAATGTAGGATAGTTGAATGTCTTATTGAGCCTGAATGTAAATTGCGCAAAGTTAAAACCGAGTCAAACCGGTCAGCGCTTTTGTCTAGCGACAGTGTGGGTGGAGCCCATCTTGGTTCAGGGATATTGTCAAGGTTTGCAGTGTGGCAGCTTTTTCGTTGTGTTGTGCTTTGGCCAAGCGCTCTTACCATATTCTGGGCCTTGGAGTGTATTAGTATGGAATCTCATACAAAGTCTATGGCCTCGAGCGAGTCGCGAGTGGTTTTAATAGCCGTGGTTGGCTTGCCATCAGCGATTTTACCAGACATTTTGGCAGCGAATTAACGAAGAAAAGGATGTCCCCAACATAAGAAAAGGATGTCCCCAAAGTTCCTGTTTCTGAATGTATTTCAGAATGATCTGTAGTACAGCGTCAAAGGGTGTGATCTATTTATGTACGCTGATGATCACCAGATTTGTTCATACCATCACGTGCTCAGTAACGTCGTAACGACCCTGAACAATGAAGCGGAAACAATGGTCGACTGGTATAAAAGTAATTTCCTTCTAGCAAGCAAAGGTAAGTTTCAAGCGATGTTTATGTCTAGCAGAGCCAAGGATACATCAGAAGCACGTGCTGTGGTCGATAATGATGAAATAAGATGCATTAGCACTTTGAAGTTATTAGGAGTCATGATAGCCTCCTTTGCAGCCGTTCTTAGGATCGTCACGCAACGTTGCGTGACGACCCTAAGAACGGCTGCAAAGGAGGCTAGAGTCATGATTGACAACAAACTTAATTTTAGCGAACACATCAAAGAGGTGTGCTCGAAAGCTAGCTCCAAAATTGGTATTCTATCAAGAATGAGAAACCTCGTTCCAAAGAAAACCAAATCGTACCTCTTCAAATCAGTCATTCTCCCCAAATTTAAGCTGATTTATTTATTTATTTATTTTATTTTTTATTTATTTATTTTTATTTTATTCTTTTTTTTAATATGCATTTCTTATAGTCATATTCGTATTTGTATTCGTCTATAGATTTTATTTATATAATTTTCTATTTTATTTAGTTTATAGTGTCCTCAATCAAAGTTGTCCTCAAAGTATATCTATGCTTAAGTTACTCGACACTTAAATAAAGTTGGAACTTGATTTTTGGTCTACTAGACGATGGGAAAGTTATGTACATTTTAGCATCGTGTCTAGCTTATTCCTTGCCAGAATTTAGTTTTGTTTTAATTCCAGCATTTTCATCGCGCTATCTTTCCCCTACAGTTGCTGATCGTTTGGGGCGATGCATTCCGGCCGACTGGCCTGTTAGCGGCCATCGCGGCCCCTCGTTTTCGTTCGCTATGTCGGCCGACCATTGTTCTAGTTTCACCATCAGGCAATTAGTCGGTGCTAGGGGCCTGGTCATTTGTTGCCTGATTGTTGCTCTAATCTTTGCGCTCTTATTTGTCGACCTTGCTGGAACAGGCTACCATTCGTTGTTCAATGTCTGGGTACTTGTTGCGCTGATCAATGAGCGGATCGTTGCACTAATCATGGTCATCTTTATTATTCAACTCTGCTGTAGCAGGCTACCACTCGTTCCTCAAGGTCTGGGCACTTGTTGCGCTGATCAATGCGCTAATCGTTGCGCTTTCATTTGTCAACCCTGCTGACTCCGAGGGATCAGAATACCATCCGTTGCCTTGGGATTGGGCACTTTTTACGATGATCATGACATATCGTTGCGCTTTTATTGTTCAACTTTGCTGGATCAAGCTACCATTCGTTGCTTTGGGCTTATGCACTTGTTGCACTAATCGTTGCAATAATCGTTGCGCTACTAGTTGGCATCTTCAGTTTTCAATTCTGCTGGGTCAGGCTATTATTCGTTGCTTTGGGCCTGGGTAATTGTTGCGCTCATCGTTGACATCGCTAACTTGCGGATGCTTATTGACTCGTGGACCAAAGCGTCGAAGGTGACGGAGAATTGAGTTGGAGTCTATCTCCATCACGTGTAAAAATTTGTCCGGCTGAGATGGGCATTCTCTCGCCGCATGTACAATTCGCTATGCTATTTGAAAACCGCAACCACTCAATCCACTAAGTTAATGCTGGGGCTCACCTAGTCCTCGGCTGGTGGAACAACCATATCCTGCAATCCTGGAACAGCTTAGGCTTAAGGGCTCCAGGCACGATCCCTCTGCCATCAGTCGAAACGAAACCGCAGGCAAATTGAGCTATGGTGCCCTCCTCGATAAAGAGTGTTTCTTTGGCATGTGGAACGATCGTCAAAACCCGCTGTCGATAGCCTACAAGAGCTCTTCCCAGCTCTTCCCAGCAACCTTGGGATCATTGGCGGTGGACTGTGGCCCGGTTGCCATGGTCACCTCTGCGAACGGGCTGGTAAGGCGCGACCATCCCTCGCACCCTGGCGCTCAACCTAAACTTATCACTACGATGAGTTTTAATTAACTGATTCATTGATTGTAAAGCCCCAAATTGCGATCAGTTTTTGGGCTTTTGGCGCTTTTATAGTTCTTAAATTTACGACAGATACTTGGAGTCTAGGACAGTTGGCTGTTTTATTAACTGAGTAGCTGCAATTTATAAATTATAAAAGAAAGAAATAATAATTAAAGCTAAAATTAAAAGCGACTCTTACATAACATAGCCTTTCAGTGGAAACTCGTGGCTATTTATTTTGAGTTATAACTATTGTGTAGAAATTATTATATGAGTATATATTTTCTGATTGAGCGATTGGTTTTAGAATTTTTTACCCTTTTGTTCATCTATCTTGCAAATGATCTATTGCGGATTGCCCCAAATTATTTCCAATTATATAATAATGTGTTTACATTATACAGTCGTAAAAAGGCAAATTTGCCTTTCTCTGTTCGCTGGCTTTTAGGTAACAATCACGGGACATTGAGAACGCTTTGGTTAATTGTCTTTATTGCTCTTAATTAGCTAGTGTCATATTATTTTACACAAGCCGGATTACTGAAACTATATTATTGGAAGTATATTTGTACAAAATTCTTATAGTGTGATAATAGAGTCTAAGGGCTAAATTAACTGGAAAGTTATCTAGTTATTTGTCTACTTGGAACTCAATAACAAAAACAGCCGCTTGCGAATTATAAATGAGGTGATATTTTGCAGAAATATTGTCTGGGGAAAATATTTTTCTTATACTTTTTCCTAATTGTATTTAGTCATTGGTACCTAAAATCCCTGGTAGAGTAATTGGTAATTGAAAGTAATAAGAGGTTCAAATACACACTAAAGAAAACAATGGAATTAGGGTCTACTAATGTGTATTAATCATAAGAAGAGATAACTAGCTAAAAACTAGTGTGAGCTGCGTCGGTGTTTCTAATGAAACAGTAATGATAAAAAGGTAAATAATACACCGTCAAAAGATGAAAAAACTTACTGACGTTTCGGACGCTAGTCCTTTCTCTTTTCCTCCGACGAAGGACTAGCGTCCGAAACGTCAGTAAGTTTTTTCATCTTTTCACGGTGTATAATTTACCTTTTTATCATTACTGTATTAATCATTAATTCCTTATATCTATTTCAGGGGTCTTAATGCTTTCACTCTACACCCGAATGAGAATTTGTAAATGATCTTGATTTTTGAAGAAAAAGAAAGCTATAGAATATTTAACTTATATACAACCCGTGTGAGCTGGGTTTATGACGCTCGTTCGATTTCGTCTAATAGTCTTTCGATTTTATCTCTGCTTCAGGGACTTCCTGATGAGTTAAAGGCGCTTCACATCAGTCTTTATGTTAGACATTAAATGAATGTGAAGGTCTTGCAATATGAGCTCAGTTTCGCTCACCATTTTCAACATTTCTTGTTTGTTTTAGTGCTCGAGTTTAACTACTACAGCAGCAATGGCGGATCTTTTGGACAGGCACTGAAAGTCAATGAACAGTGAAAGATGTTCCTATAAATCCATATGGCTCGACAAGCTCTCGATTGATAAACAGGTGCTCAAATTTCTGTGACGAGTTGCATGTGTAGTATTAGTCCTCTCACCGATTGGTAGGCTTGTGCGCTTGATTATTTATGTAAATTCCCGGTTGGGCTATTTTAAGTAACCGGATGCAGTTTAAATTTCGCCTTACCCTACTCCCGTGCGTCATCAACTTTCGCGCGCGCGCTCTTTCCGTTTATTGTTTTGATCGCTAAAAACGAAACGGAAAGAGCACGCGCAAAAGTTGATGACGCACGGTTGTAGGGTTAGGCGAAATTTAAACTGCATCTGGTTACTAAAAATATAGCCCAACCAGAAGTTTCCTCTCTTACTTATGCTCTCTTGGTAATAAAGAGTATATTTAAACAAATTGTTACTGAAAATACTGCAATTCTAGAAACTTATTTAAGATTAGAAAATACTTAAAATAAGCAGTAAAGCCGGACTATCAACAAGGAATTAATCTCAGTATCTATTTAGTCTTTTGCGCTTTTTAACTCGTGAATACGTAGCGTAAAAGCGAGTCATTGTGAGGGGTCTGAATATGCAAATGTATCACTGACTTACTCACTATAGTGTAAGCACATCAATAACTAAACGATTGTCAGTCGTATTAAATCATTTGCGATCGATATTTACACGATTGAAGTTTTACTAATTCGTACATGCTTACAACAGCTTATGAGCATTCCACAAATTGCATTACTAAATACCTCTTCGGCCTTAGCATCTATTTTTGCAAAGATAATTAAGCATCCATAATAAGAAAGTGTCACCCCCTAAGCCACTTTCCTTTTATTTTGTTATTTGGTTTGCTATTTTATTTCTTAGCTTTATGTTCTTTCGCGGGTAATAACATACATGAAAAAATTACTCAATTCTAATTGGCTTAGAGCAGTGTTGTTCAAACATAATTCAGTGCAAAAAAGTGTAAAACAGTGCAGAAAAGTATAACACAGTGCAAATTACAAACGGCATTCTCGCTTTTGATTGGATAACAAACAATAGAAAACGATTTTAGCCAATAAGATGACAGATTTTTATGACGAAAAGTTTGAGGAAAATTTAGCAAAGCGAGTTGGAAAAATGGCAGCTATTTTATCTTATATTTGGTCTATAAAATCCCAAAACTGAGCCGCAAAGTTTTCTGAACACGTTCAACAACTCTATATTTAGGTATGATTTTTTTCAATATACAACTCCAGTTAGCTGCAAAGTCAGCCAATCCAAATGTCTTCATTCATAGTGATTCAGATTTAATTTGCAGTAAAAAAAACTTTTTTTCAATCAACATATAGCCAAATTTTGGTTTAAAATAAATACAAAAGCTCTTGAATTACGGGTTATTGAAACCAAATTTGCATTTAATACAGTTGGTTGTACACGAACGAATTTCATAAAATATTATGCGTGGAATATTTTACATATTTTCGACTCTTTCTTTTGTAATTTTTCAAGCATGTTATTATTATAACTAATAAAGCAATTTCTCGTTCAATTTGAAGTAATTTCCTTTCGTGTGTTTTTCAAAAACTTTGACTAAACAGAATCCCAAACTGAACTCAAAACCTTGTCATTAACTATACTAATTGCTATGCACTCTGTTCTGCAGAGCCTTGTTTGTTAGATTTTGTAGCTTTTCCTTTTAAACACCTTTTTGAATTGTATTGATAACTTCTGATCGTTGGTCGGTCGGGCTGGTGTGTCGTTTTTATTACTTTTTTTTTTTTCTGTCATTTGTCTTCTTTTTGTTGTTGTTGTCCATGATGATGTATTTCCCATTACATACATATCACACCTCGCACGTCATTCAGTCGTATGTCAATTCTCACATGACCTTTTTGCATGGGAATCTGAAGTTTATATTTATGACTTTACTCGCGGCTCCATAACAAATGGGGTGAAGGGCACTAGGTAGGCTATAGAGCAAGGTCATATACCAATCGAATATTTTTCTATAGGGCCAATCTATAGCACTTGGTACCCTCGCTATTTTCAACAAAATGTACATGACTGTCCACGGAAGATAACAGATAAAGAAAACAAGAATGAGGATGTAAAGTATGTTCAGGACATCTTTTTCAAACTTTAACATTTTGCTTTTTTGGTTATCTCTGTTATTGGGCATTGTAGGCCTTTGCTTGAAGTTTTTGAGTTGCGAGGTTTGGTTGTATGAAGAGGTTTGAGGCGGCTTTGTCGCAAGGGACTGTGCAGGTCTGGTTTCGCTTTCCAATGAGCTTGCTCTCGTGCAAGTGACACTGGCTAATTCAATGGATTCAGCTGGACTACTGGTTTCCTCAGAACGAATGTGCTGTTTTATCCTGTATATCACTATGCTATAAGACGCCAACATTAAAGCAAAAGGCGCGAAAAAAAATGCAGTATAGTACACAACATCGTAAACGGGCATATCCTCAACAGTGCCACATATTTTAAGGACAACCGGAGCACACGGATCCGGATGTAAAGTCAGTTTTCGGTTCAGCCCTAAGGGCGTGACTAAGGAAGCTCCCCAAATCCAGGAAAAGGCCATAATTTTGAAAGCAAATCGTTTAGAAGGGCGATTCCTCTTTGGTTGAAGCATCATTATGGCTCGGAACACTGCGATGGCTGCTAGAGTAAACGTGACAACCATTGTAGCACATAATGACAAAGGCTTGACGAGCTGGCATAATAAACCACCAAACACCCATTTAAAAGGTGTTGTTTCGACGACCATGTCAAATGGCCGCAGAACGCCAATAATGATTTCTGCTATAGATAGATTTATTACCAGATAGTAAACAAATGGCTTGTTCCTTCGAGTAATGGCTCCTCTTAATACCAAGGCATTGCCCACTATTGAAAAGAAAATTATAAAGGCCATAAACACAGTTCGAAAATTCTCGGATGCTTTTGGCTCTTCAACTTTTGAGGGGCTATTGCGATAGGGAATGCATTCATTGCCATTTGTCGAGTTCCCGGTGCTGTTCACCATTATCGATACTTCTTATTTCAGTTTCCTGCTACACTTCATTCAAATGATTGTTGGAATATTCTGTTTTAACGTTCTAGAAATGTTCTTGATCCCACTTTGCTATTCCTCTACTGCTTTGGGTAGGCTCGATATCCAATTAAGTTATTTGGCTTCTGTGAAAAGTAAAGACTTTACCAGGATATCTATTGGAAAAAGTAATATAAGAATATTTTTTAAAAAAAAGAATGAAAACAACGATATGTCATTTGTCATATTCCGCTTGCATACGGATGTATATTCCCCCTGCATATTTAATAAGTTTCTTAGCCCCAAATCTTCCCTGAAAGATTTCAAAGCCGCCCCCGGCTTTGAGACACTTGGGAACTGGGCCAGGGGTTATGCAATATATTCAACCGAGAAGAACAATGAAAACCGAGCTGATGTAAAAATTATCACGATGGTCGGCTGCCTTGCAAATTCCTCCCTGAAGTGCGGTTACTGAAATGTCAGCAGTTACTCTTCAAAGTGAAACAAAGTGGACACAAAGTATTACATAAAACCATACTTCTTTTTGAGATAAAATATACAGTTTTCTATGAAAATAGTAAACTGATTTCGTATTTAATACTAAATGCAGAAAATTCAATTTTTTAATTATTTTTTATTATTTATTTCGAAAAATTGTTATTTCACGTGTGAAAATAACACCATTGCGATGGCTATTCAAAAATACGTACACTGAAAGAATTGCCCGAAAAAACCAAAACATACTTCATTGACAATTACACGTCGGGATAGAAGGGCTAAAAAATGTTTCATTTTGGCAAAACGTTTTTGTATTTTATTAAAATTTCTTGAAACTTGGTAACATTGAAGAGTCTAACAAATCTCACAACTCTGTTGTTTTACTTTTTTCAATTTCAATATTTTTGGTGGGAAAATGACGTCATTAATTTTAGCGGAAAATCGAAATATTCCTCAATGGAAAACTCTAACTAGCTCATTTGAAAGAACTGCACATGAGGAGTTCAAAAATGCAAAATTTGTTCATTTCTGATATGGAAACCAAAAGATATGATTTTTTCAATATTCATGAAGCCGCCATTTTGTTTCTTAAAATAGTAACATCATATAATAAACAGAATATTACGTGGCCGCTTGGAGAAAGGAATTCTATCTTCTCGTGTTGAAAATCTCTCACTCGTTCGCTACGCTCAATCGTGATATGAGAGATCTTTTCAACACTCGAACACTCGGCGCCCCCATATAATGTCCTCTATATCTTTGCCTCTTTCTCGAAGAATTAACGCCGGGGAAATAACGCAAATAATTAATGAAAATATTTACATTGTTTGGGCCTCGAAAACTGATCACCTATGGTCTAAAAGATCTAGACAGTAAGTCAAGCAAAGTATCCATGTATCTTTATGGCTTGATTTAAATAAACTTTAATTTTAACGATACAAATGTAGCTTGTAACTTGAATTTATACAGCCGATTATTGTAACCTCTAATGAATTGACGGCAACTTTAAGATTTTTGCGTATATGAACAAGTTCACAATAAAATCACACATCAAGCTCAAGAAATAATAGACAAAAATATTGTCTGTAATGGCATCAACTCTATATAATGAAAAGTGTAATTTTCGATACAATTGGTTAGAGTTTGTTACCGCGGAGGCAACTGATTTCAATAAGCTAGCTATATTTATCTCATTGCTCACTTATTATACTACAATTTCTGCTGTTTGAACAAATTACTGACAGAGTATAAAAAACAAAGAGAACAGTCTTATATAATATATATATATTTAGGCACTGCCTAAAAGCGGAGCTCCCGGTACGCAACTGAAAGGTAAGAATAAGATCGAGAAAAATATCTTCAATAATTTATTATTTGAGACGAAGATAATGTCTCCCATAATAAAAACCATGCAGTGAAATCGAATCGAAATGCACCACATCGTTTTCTTTGCGCGAGTATACTCTCCCACTTAGGAATTTATACACAACTCATCACTAACCCCCCACTAGTTTTCCATGGCCGACATTTTTAGGCTTTAAATTCCTGGTTAATTTTACTTAAAACAACGAAAGATAACTACAGATAATCCAATACAATATCAGTTTTAGTGAAATTTTCCTTGGATGTCTTTCCTTGAATTTTAAACTGATTTCGGAGATTCCCGAATTTTTTTTGGGCAAATCAAGAGTATAAAACAGACCGTTTCAAAATGGTTAAGGTGAGCAAAAAATAAGCTTATTTACGCCTTTTACATGTTTGGTTTTCCATAGGAATTTTTATGTTTTTATATGAAATGTATTTTTACCGCAATGAAAATAAAAAAATTAATGTTTTGGTAGCATCAGTGAGAAAATTTGCTGGAGATCATGAACTGATATAACTAAACTTGAGAAATGAAGGCCCTGAACGTTAAAACCAAATGTGTCATCAGTTAAAAAATACTTTTCTTATCCCAATTCTTCATTCATTTTTTTTTACTTATTTCATATAAGCCATAACTACTTTTCAAGAAGCATAAAAACTTAAGCTTACTAAATTTTGAGATTCGATTTTAATTCTTCTTTTTTTTTTCTTCTTCTTTTTTTCCATCTGTTTTCATGTGTGAGACGATACGGAAAGCACGAACGACAAAAGGTTTCGAAAAACAAAGTTTACATTCAGTTAAACTTGCAAGAACAACTGGGACAAAATAGAAAATAATGCAAAATGCAATGCAAAATACAAAAAGAAGATTTTCTTCGTCAGTAAATTGGCATTTGTAAATGTTTTTGAATATTTTTTAAGCTTTTTTAAGTGAAAGACAAGGTCTTTATACAATAACATCTCTCAACAACACAAATTTAAGCTCACTTGCATAATCATACTAGCTCGAACATGTACAGATTAATAAACAGTTGAATATTGGGTGTAATTTTATATTTGAATCAATATTTAAATAAATTATCTGTAGAAAGATATAAAGTCATTGAATGAAAGTCTTCTTTGTTTTGCCGATGGGACCCCGCGATAGGAGGTGAACAAAGCTGCAATTTTCTTGAACGAAAATCATACGATAGTTGGTTAAAAACAACCGCATTGTTAAAGATTTACAAACTGAATAAGACGAATATATTTGTGTTGATTATGCCTATTATGCTCTCTGTAATGTAATATGTAATATGTAATATGTACTTGTAATATGTAATGTAATATGTAATATGTAATATGTAATATGTCATATGTAATATGTACTATGTAATAGTAATATGTAATATGTAATATGTAGATAGTAATATGTAATATGTAATATGTAATATGTAATATGTAATATGTAATATGTAATAGTAATGTACATGTCATATTGTACTATGTAATATGTAATATGTAATATGTAATATGTTAATATGTAATATGTAATATGTAATATGTAATATGTAATATGTAATATGTAATTATGTAATATGTAATTATGTAATATGTACTATGTAATATGTAATATGTAATATGTAATATGGTAATATGTAATATGTAATATGTAATATGTAATATGTAATATGTAATATGTAATATGTAATATGTAATATGTAATATGAATATGTAATATGTACTATGTAATATGTAATATGTAATATGTAATATGTACTATTGTAATATGTAATATGTAATATGTAATATGTAATATGTAATATGTAATATGTAATATGTAATATGTAATATGTAATATGTAATATGTAATATGTAATATGTAATATGTAATATGTAATATGTAATATGTAATATGTAATATGTAATATGTAATATGTAATATGTCATATGTAATATGTAATATGTAATATGTAATATGTAATATGTAATATGTAATATGTAATATGTAATATGTAATATGTAATATGTAATATGTAATATGTAATATGTAATATGTAATATGTAATATGTAATATGTAATATGTAATATGTAATATGTAATATGTAATATGTAATATGTAATATGTAATATGTAATATGTAATATGTAATATGTAATATGTAATATGTAATATGTAATATGTAATATGTAATATGTAATATGTAATATGTAATATGTAATATGTAATATGTAATATGTAATATGTAATATGTAATATGTAATATGTAATATGTAATATGTAATATGTAATATGTAATATGTAATATGTAATATGTAATATGTAATATGTAATATGTAAAATAAATTAAGCTTATCTATAGAAATATTAAAAGTTTTGAGAGAAAGCATTTGATTTGTCGATTCGTCGAAAAAATGCTTGTCATAAAAACTAATAATATGCTAAAAATCACACACCTGAATTCTTAAAGACGAACACTTAATCCATCTTTGACTACCTGAAAGTTTTTTTATTTGTTGCTGGTCTATAATTTGTCCTAAAGCGATTTTTTCTGTGCATTAGAGAGCCGCACTTGCGAATAGTTTTGCTTTGACATCAAGCGGGATCCCTGTGTTGTGTACAAGGACGTACGGAGGTACGGACGGACGAAAGTGATCACGTCAGCCGAGCCATGAAAAATCAACTGCATGGTTTACCATATATTCTTAAGTATGGTGCTCCGCTCGCGAAATCTAAATCCACGGCCAACAATGAATGACACACAAACATCGAGTTTAAAACATAGTGTATTACCTTTGGTTTGAGCTGCTAGCAATCCAAATTAACAGATCATACAATAAACTAAGTAGATATGAAATGACAGTTGTGCGCCATGAGGAGCGAGGAGCCGGCGGAGCCAGGCTACTACCACCCCTCCCCCAAGATTTTCCGGAGACGGCGAAGCCAGGCCCCAGAACACCACCACTCCTCCCCCACAATTGTTACTGACTGCAAAATATGAATTTAGGAATAAATGAGAGGGCCTCTTTTCTAAAATCCTTGTTGAATCGCCATTCTGATGGGTTGATACTTCATCAGCCGCTATATATTGTTTTGGAAATATATAAATTCATAATTTCATTTAGTTCGCATGGAATTGATCTGCCTTTGAGTATTCATTATTGCAAGAAATGATCGAATAAACTTAGAAACTTTTTTCTACAACGATACGGCGGTACGCGTACTTAGCGATGAAACGTATTTACTCTACAAGAATTAAGGATAGACCGACTTTTTTTTCATTTACTTATTGTTTCCTTCAGAATGACAAAAGCCCCAACCCGCGGGAATTGTAAGAAATGTATACATGAACATGATAAGACCCCTTGTTCAAGTAAGATTTGAAAAAAGTTGTGTTTTGAATTAATGAGGCTGTGATCTACTTTCACAACAAGGTTTTGATTGGATTACCTTACTTGGGTTGATAAGGTTAATCCCCTCTGTCAAATGTTTTTTGTTTAAACAGCGGGAAATAAAAGTGCCTCTAATTGTTTTCAATGATGACGGTTTTTTTAAAGTGCCCCTGGTGTCCCTAGTGCCCCTGTGAGCAGAGCATGAGTAAAATGAGCAGGGCAGGAGAAAAAAAATGAGCCGTGCAATATCCTTGGATGCATTTGGGCCTTTGTTCAGATCACAGAAACCCCACTAAGGCGTTTTATAGTCCTCGCTTTCCCTCCTGTTTTAATGCATATAATACAAACTGACAAAACACCAAGCTTTTCCATTAAGGGAATAGTATAGATTTTTGAATAAGATATCGCAAGATAGTCTAGATACAAGTTTTCAAACAGAGGCAATTTCGAGGAGACGCCATAGGTGAGGGCGCGAGCTACATGTGGTCACGTGACCAAACATAGTAGTGTATTGTTTTACATAGTATGCATTGTCTTCTATTGTCGTTCTATCGTTTCTAGAACATGAACGTACTACCCAAATCTTCCAGGGAAGATTTGGGGATAACGACCTAGTTAAATATGCAGGGGGAATATGCATTTGTATGGACACTGTAGAAATCGAGTTTAGTCAACTGGTTAGTTCTTATCGAAAACCGGCCGGTCACTTTGATAGAAACACCAACGAAATAAAATTGGGCTAACTGGTGAGTTACTTGATAGGTTGTATTTAGGGAGTTTAAAGACTTGGCAGTAAACAAGCGATAACGGTTGTGAATTCTAAATTCTTGATATCTCATGAAAAAGGACTTTTTTGTATTAAAAGTTAGTATATTTATGTTGTTTCTTTTGTTTAGAGGCTAGATTTGAAGAGAAATAATCCTTCAAGTGAATTTATTTCAAACAACTTATTTATTTCGAATTTATTTCGAAAAACATAGTATTTTTGCATATATAAGGTGCAAAAATATATCGCAAAAAGCACACAATTATTTCCCTAAAATAAAAACTACATTTTTTAAAAGAGCAGTTTTCCAATAGCTATTGACTGTGATTTTATAAGATAAAAGAGAGATGGCACTTGATGAAACGTACAGTTTTTGGGATGTACTCAAAAGCATTGTAACTCAGGGCCCAGTTGTTCAAAGCCCGATTAGTGCTAATGCTGGACTAACTAAATAAGACCTATTATAGAGTTAATCCTGGATCAGCGCTAATCCAGCTTTGAACAACCCGGCCCAGTGTTCTTTGTTTTTAATATGCCAAAATGTTTTCAATTGTCCGATTTAAAAAAAAGATAAAAAAATTAAATACCGTTAATGAGAGAAGAAGAGCTGCATTTTGGAATGAGAGTTTTGCTATGCGAACCAAGCCAACGCGTACGCAAGCAATTCTGTAGTCATATTTTGATAGCAAGCATCGTCCCTGGAGCTCACATTTCCTTTGCCCTTTTTCTCAAAAACTACTTTTTTTTCTAACTAACCAACAGCGTTTCATTCTGCATCATAGTTTACTTGAATCCACAAAAAAAGAGCATTTGAAAATTCGAGTCTTGCCGACGTATGTTTGACTCTTACAGACATAAGCTCTTAATATGTCAAACATTTCCCATCATTTTTTTTCAAATTCTCTGCTACTAGAGTATTTTCTCGTATTCTCGTTCTTGCGGATAAACCGCTCACCTGTTGTTGTTTTTTTCTTTTTCTTTTCATACTACTAAAATCGATACCTGATCAAAAAAAAAAAAAGACTAATTATGACTTACGGTAAGATCCAGAAAGTACTAGACAGACTAATTTCATTTACTGCTGCACGCACCACGAACCGATCATAGAAAGAAAACAAGTCGATTGAATGGCATCTACTTCCGTCGTTATCAAACTTCTGGTTACCGAGTCAGACTGCGTAATTTAGGGTTGGTCGGAAATCCCCATCTTATTATTTATTGGTTACCTTCATTGACAGAACACCAGAACTTTACTGAATATATAAATTATAGTGCTGGTTGCTAATGTTTTTTTCTCAGCTGGGGATACTCGCACAGAAACAGCTCGCTTTAATTCTTAGGAAAAAAGAAATAAATAAATAAATAAATAAAATAAGAAATAAAAAAATAAAATAAAATAAAATATGCCACTCGTATTTTTCACACGAACAACATCCGGGACATATTTCGCATATCCTTACTAGTCAAGATATGGGAAATACGTGACTGAGGTCCCGGATGTACTTTGTATGTATGTTTTGTATGTTTGTAAAACGGTGGACTATTTGTTTTAGATAAGCGTCATATCTTTAGGCCAACATGTAATTTCTTTTTTCTTATGCATGCAGACACATTCACAAACAAGTCTTTTTTTCAAAACATTGGAAAATGCGTCATCGATATCCTTACTAGTGAAGATGTCGATGACGTCTTTTCCAATGTTTTCAACAATTTTTTGTTTGTGAATGTTTCTGTATAATAAAAAAAAGATTACACGTTGGCCTGAAGATATGAAGTTTTCTTCTCGTGTTGAAAAATGTCACCACTAGAAAATAAACTTTCTATCTTCGAGCCACCAAGTAATATCCTCTATATACATTATTAATACGGCATTATGCTAATACTTTACCAGTTAAAAGTTAATGGTATCTACTTTCAACCATGGTTTGCTTAATTCAAAGACTCTTCGTGTGTTTCAGATTATTCTTCGATATTCCAGTTGTACGAGTACTACTCAGAATTCGGTACGACAGGAGCAAATGACCTTCATAACAAATACATAGGAAATGTGATATAAGAGATTTGTATAGCCGAGAAATTATTAGCTTTAATTGTGCGATTATCCTCTATCCATTCAGGGGGTTTAAGAAGTTCATTTATTCATTTCGATATCCATTCATTCATCGGCGAGGGCCACCTGAAAATTATCTTTGTAGGTAAAGAAGTTGTTATTACCACTTATTGTGTTCAATTTCTAATTAATCATTTATAAGTTCAGTCTTTCTTCTTTTTTTATATTATTATTATTATTATTATTTTTTTTTTCTTTTTCACTTTTTTTTCCTTTTTGTTTTATTGGCCAAATGAGCCTTTTCAGACCAAATTCTAAGCCGCTTTTTCTTTTTTTGCCGCTCGTCGCTCGTCGTTCTTTTCCTTTCTACTTTTACAATACCTTCAACTGTCTATTTCGCCTATCGGCCTATTTTCAATACTGTGATCGCCTCTTCAGCATTTGTAACTCCTATGCATGTTGTTATGTGTTATGTTATGTTTTATGTGTTATGTTTTATGTGTTATGTATGTGTCCTTAAAAATTGAAAACCAGCTACTGAATGGCGGCTAATTGCTCCTTTTCAAAAGCGTCTACTTTTCTTTGCCTTTGAAGATAAAAAATGTCTCATAACATCTAAGGGGAAGGCCCAAAGACTAACGCATGGACTGCATTTTGTCGTAAAACAGCGTTTACCTTGTTGGAGAAGAGAACGGAGGAACTGCGATAAGTGTTACGGTGTGTGTCGTAAAATATAAGTGAAATGTTTCAGTA